>NC_091823.1:100025058-100325058 GCF_038994185.2 Dermacentor albipictus
AAGCGACACAGCGATCCGTGTACTTCCTCAACATGTATCCTGTTCCGCAACCACGTTTAATGCGCGGTCGCATGTGCTATACGACTGAATGCAATGAGAGGACATGCATCCGTATAGACGTCACATGAATTGGCTGAGAGCAAAACGTGAACAAGGTGAATGCAGGAGCCAACGTTTCGACAAGTGGACTTGTCTTCTTGAAGGCTACGTCATTGGCTGCGTCACTTGTCTCTCTTAACGAGGCGTTATAGTGCTGCAAACATCGCGCTTTAAGGAGCATGTGTAGTAACTTCCGATGAGAACAGCGCGATATAACACACAGTCCGATCGGAAGCAGTATATATTAGGTACAAGTCTTGTAGACGCGAGTTGCTTCTGCGTTATTACGACCCCGCGTGTCGCAAGACGAAAACACACAAGCGGCTGACAAGGATGCAGACCATGGCAGCGCGCGTCTCCACATCTTCTTGTGTGTTTTCGTCACGGTGGCACAATATGGCGTCAGTAAGATCTTGATCATGGCTAGTTGGTTCATATGTAGAACTGAGATTTAACAGCGCGAATAAAACAAGCACACGAATAAACAAATACCAGGCGCAGGCGTCTTTCGTCACGGAACGCGCTGATCGTAATAACGGTAATAACGCAGCAGCGCTACATTAGTCACCTACGAACAGCAGTTTCTCTTAGATGTTCAGGTAATTTCCGCCTTTTTTCGGAAGCTTAACTGAAAAGGCAGAAAAACGCTATCACAGACGATTTCTTTAAAATCTGTTTGAAATGTATAGAAGAAAAAAGAAACGCGGTATAGTTCTTATCCTTTCTTTTTCCTTTCTTCACACGAACAAGCGTCGCTGATTTTTGCCTGCGTGTCTGGGCGCTGTTACCAGGTTTACCAATTGATCGATTTATTTATTTATTTATTTAGTGCGTATTACGTGCGTAAAAAAGAAAGTAACAGAAAGGAAAATGTAAAACAGTAGGGCAGTGCGGGCAAAACAAGGAACAAGTATTAGGGCCGGTTACTCAATGTGAGTGTTTGCTGGGTGTTTTAGTCAGTTCCATTCTGTTACTAATTCTGGTGGAATTGCCAACGTCCACTCGCACACCCCGAACACGCGCGTATACATGTCTTTCATCACTTCTATGAGTAAAATATAAGCATATTCGAGCATTGTATCGCGGTTGTTCGCTCACCTGCAGAAGCCCCGCCGCAAATTCCGGCGCGTGTGTATAGTGTGTGTATAGAGGCCGGATAAGGTATGCGAGAGACTCACGCTGGGTATGTTGTCGTTGTTGCAGACCCCTTCGGAGAGGAGCCGGTCTCGTATCTCCCAGGCGAAGATGGAGGGGCACTCGCGCTTGTACTCGGCGATCTTGCCCACGACCGGAGGAGTGGCCACGCGAGGCTTGCTGCCCCCGATCGCCCGGGGACGGATCGAGCCCGTCTCGTAGTACCTGCACATGTTGTTGCAGCAGCAGCGGGGGATCGTGACGCAATGCACTTTAATTGTTTGGCCTAACCGGTTTATTTGCGTAATACGCACACACGCACACACACACTCACACACATGTAGAACAACACAATTAGGCTTAGAGTGACGAAGCATTTTTTAAAAACCCATTTTCATGTTCATTAATTTGGCAGGGAAAGCAGGTCAATTATTAGTAAACAAATGGACAATTTTTTCTCTCTCTTTATTGGTTTTTCACTTTGGCGCCTAAATTTTAGCGCCAGCATGTCAGTGTGACACCCGGGTTTTCAAGGTCATCCGCATATTTCTGGGCTGTGATGCTGTCCAATTTACCGGAAAAATAACGATTGAATGGAACCGAGTACAGGAAGCTGTCAAAATCCATGAACTCATGGCGAACTGGTGTGAGAACTTAAAAGCAGCGTCGCCACCCGTCCTTTCGTGCTCGCATCTTTTATTGCTTATGCGACGCGTCATCTCACGATGAATATAGTGATATTCTATAAGAGGCTGTCCAAGCCTCGCTCGCAGAAACAATATCGGGAAAAGGCGCGCTTAATTGTATTCAAGACTATGTTTAGACTATATACACAGTAGAATCCCGGTAGAACTACACAAAAAACGTATCATCCGGGGAAAACGTAGCACCCGATAACATACGGCGCAGCTATACAGACGACAAGGAAGCTAAATTCACACAAAACATCATTTGACGTTGAATAGAAAGCCAACCAACATCTATTGAAACCCCGCGCTAAATAAAGCTCGCTATCGCTGCTTTGCAATTATATAGATTGACCGTCATAATTACTTTTTTGAAGTGGTGGTAGCTGTGAATCACACTTAATGAAGCTTGGCATTTACATCTGGAGCATGCGCCGAACGTTCGATCGATAACAGCGTCTCGTCGAGCACTTGAAGTTATTTTTCAGTTTTCGCGCAGTCATGTATATAGATCTAACGGCGCAAGTTAACGAACGTCACGACACGTGGCGGTAAAAAGAAACACCGCAGTCGGACAATGCCGCGTCGACGGTGCGCTATCACAGCTTTTTGAACGTAACAACCGGCAAGGTAAATGTAACAAACCGGAAGCCAATACACATAAACCCTATATGGGATCTAAACGGGACTTTACCGTTTCAGGTCGTAAGAACCGGGAAGGCGTGACAACCGGGAATGTATTAACGAGGTGATATGCGTCATGCGCGATTAACGAGACGCCGAGCGGTCGAAAAAGACGTCGGTGGTGTCATCACCTTCCGAGTATCTTGGAGACGCATCCGTTGGAGACCTGCAGGATGCGCGAGATGTCGCACGGCCGGGCGCCGGAGTGCGCCAGCTCGACGATCTTCTGCCGCGTCGAGTCCGGCAGAGGCCGCCCGTTGACGTACACGCCCCCGAGCTGGTTGACGCCGCTGTGTCCCTTGTGGGGCATGTGGTCCCCAGCGGCGGACAGCGCTCCCCGAACCAGCGGCTGCAGCTCCACGGTGGACAGCCGCACCGGCGGGCTCAAGGCCCGCGTCACCCTGCGACACCGCGACGAATGAATGAATGAATGAATGAATGAATGAATGAATGAATGAATGAATGAATGAATGAATTTTGTTGAATAGGCGCGTGAGTACAACATAAGTCGACGTTGCCTAGTTGCCGAAATATCAGTAAGAGTTGTTGCGCTACACCCTCGCCACACCCACACAACGTGCCACAAAAGAAGCTGCACTGAGCGCGGCCGCCATACCACTGCAGTCAGTTTTGTGCCATGCTGGCACTGCAGACTTGTGGTTCATTTTCTCTAACGAATTATGGTGTGACTGCACAGACGTCCATTTCAGTTTTATTCAGAGGGGTTCGCGTTCTCACTTTTATCAGTCAGGCAATGTATCATCTGTCAGCTGTATTATAAGTTGAGCATGTAAGCTTATACTTATGCGTGACTAGATGCATCGTTGGCATCGTTCGATATCGAAGCTTGGGGGACGCTTAAGCTTCGGCTTTAAGAGTGCGATAGCATTCAAAGATCGCCGACTGCTTCTCACGCTTCCCGGTAACTGCAGCTTATGTCGCCGTAATGTTTACCGGGAAACGCTGGCGGCGAATGCTATGCACGAAGGCGAGCTTACGCGGCCTCTTGCATGGGTCGAACCCGGAGGTAGTGCACGGCTGCGCAAAAAAATTACATATTTTCAGGTTTCTGTTATTCTTTCGCACATTTAATATTTACGGCTGCGAATATTTAACATAAAAGGCATGCACTGTCGGAGTGTTGTTTCATGACACTTGTTTGTGGAATGTCATTCTCAAAATTCCGAGGCATAACTTCGCCGAGAAGGTAAGACAAAGTATGAGCAACTTTAGTGATAGAATCGTGTGGCAATGTAACCCGCATATATATATATATATATATATATATATATATATATATATCGAAACGCGGTCACGTGACAAAATGCCGCATATCGTATAGCAAGGCGTGATATGCCTAAATGTATGCGCAAATTTTCGCTTGTGGACAAACTCCGCTGACACCGGTACCGGATTTTCTGCGACACGTGGAGCGTTATATCGCGTTAATAATTGCTGTAGCGGCAGCCCCGGCAGTTGCAATTAGCGGAGATGGCGAAGCCATGGCTTCCCCATTCTTCATCTCTAAAACTGGGCCACGACAGCTCAATTTGGTTCACAGCTAAATTAATTTTTGTCTGGTATATTAAATTATAAAGGCTCATTTGAAAAATAAAAGCTTGCTGTTTCTGGCTAATTAAAAGATTGCCATTGACTGCGTATACTGATGTCGCTATGCGACATAAAATTTGACAAGGCGTCTATATAGGCTTCCTTCTCAAACCAGCGACAGAGAGAAAGACGTCGAACAATAACTCTGCATGCGGCAAAACTGCCTTTCTTGAACTTTCGCGGAACGGGAAGAAAGTGCATGTATATATTTTACGCTATTCGCTAAAGCTTTTTTTCGTGCCTATGGTAAGATGGCGGCGATGCGACTTTCCCTCGTGGACATCGATCATTCCAGCAAAACCTTCTTGGTTATGCGCCATCATTCGACTGTATACATGCGTCGCGTGCGCGGATGGTGCCGTTGTCGCGCCACGCGCATGACGCAATCGCCGCTAAATTTAGGTTCGCGCGCAGCGTTCACAGAGGCGTATGCAGCTCAGCATGGCATACGTTTGTCCACCCTAGCAGGAACGGTGGCGTTTGATATGGAGCTCACTATGCAATATAGTGGGTATCATTTATCAAACACACACTGGCGCTCACCAGGAATTAAATGTCCTACAACATGATCAATTTATTGCAGGAATTCCACGCTCGTTCGACTGTATACGTCCTCTCCGCGTTCGACACATGCACGGTCTTCAGAAACGGCGTGCAAGAGACTCGAGCAGCAAGAACACGGTGGAACGTGTCAGTCTCGATCACATGTAGAAGCGCAGGCGCAGCAGCCCCAGTCAACGTACGAGCGCGGTGGGCTCGAGTGGCATGTGTGTGTATGGTATAAACTCGAGGGTGCATGCCATCAGTAGAAGGGTCATTTCTTCACCCTGGGTCGCGCCCAAACAACATCTGCAAATCAAACTCCCTGTATATAGGTAGCTTCCTATTCGTGCACGAATAGGGAGTGAGCACAACTGCAAAATTAGACCGGGAGACGCCCCCTGCACAGCTGTAACATGAGTTGGGCCTGCGACCTCTCCTATATATCTGTATGCGCACCTTCTGCAGCAGGCGCAAGATGTTTCACACACTCTACTGTGGCTGCGCTCCTGAATTACTTAATTACTTATTACGGTAATTACTTACTAATTATCGACAACATATATACCGCACTAACCCGCCATGGTTGCTTACTGGCTATGGTGTTGGGCTGCTAAGCACGAGGTCGCGGGATCGAATCCTGGCCACGGCGCCAGCATTTCGATGGGGCCGAGTATACTTAAACACCCGTGTATACTTAGAATTAGATGCACGTTGAAGGACCCAAGGTGGCTCAAATTTCCGGAGTCCCCCACTACAGCGTGCCTCATAATCAGATCGTGGTTTTGACACGTGAAACCTCATAATTTAATTAATTAATTTAATTTAACGCCAGGCGAATTGCCACAGACAAAAATGAAACAGAAAAAGAAAAAACAAGAAAAATTATTGAATTGATATGCATACCAGGTACTAAACGCAGCAATCGGTGATTTTACCACAACGCTAACAAAACGACCGACTTGTGAGAGTTTCCGCATTTGCATAGTGTTAACAACCGACTGCAAACTGTTGAGATTTCTGCCGCATGATTTCTGCTCATTTCGGCGTTTCTAAAAACGAATTTTTGTGTGCTTTACGTACGCTATTTATAACGTGTTGAGCACTACAACAGCCTCTGCTCGTTTCGTTAATAAAGGCGAGCTCTCAGCCGCTTTGGAACCGATTACCGTCGGAGTTAGTTACTGTACGGGCATTCTGGATCACGTTTGCTCCCTCCCCACAGAACCCCATCTATACAGCGTTCACTATTTTAAGTATATAGACAAAGCAACACCAAATCATATAGTGCGCATGTTCTAGTGACGCGGCCGAAAATGCTTTTAAACGTACACATCACAGCCACGACGTCTTATGCGACGCCGTGACACCCGCTAACAGTCTTTAAGTTTTTTATTAGTGGTCCGACTTGCAGTGTGATTAAAGCAGCCTCCCGAAGAACCGTCAAGTGAGTGTAATCGTTTGCTTCGTGCAGAGGCACGAGGCGTCAATAGGCTAGTCCATGAGAGACCTCTGGCCGTTCGTTGCGCTTCAATTTGTAGATGCAGCAGTAAGCGAAGGAAAGGGAAGATGAAAAGGTGCGTTGGCTCGTCATCAGGCCGCTTGCGTGATAGCCACCCATGATACAGAGACATTGGTGTGTACTGTGTGTGATCAGTACTGTGCCCTAACGCTTCTTCCTTCGAAGATGGGAGGTGGCGGGTTCAAACACCTTGCAGTGTATAGTGTGAACCGGTGATTACGTGCAGGCGATTACGTGAAATGGTGATTACGTGCAGCTTTACTTGGCGTCTCATCGTGCCGAACACAGTCAGCCGCATAGCGAACTAGCCATGGACGTGGTTGATAATTGTGGAGGCTGTTCGACGCGGCGTCACTTTAATTCCGGCTGCAGAGTTCTACTTTAGTCTTTAGATTTGTCCTGTTGCAGTGTTCTACTTTGGTCTTTAGATTTGTCCTGTTGCTCTCCTTCCCTTTTTCCTCCCCTCCTTCCTATCTTCCATTTCTGTGTTGCTGTCGCCTCCCTTCAGAAGAGTATATAGGCAGGCGTTGTGCCCCTTCCGGTGGCAGTTGCCAGCCTGCTCCTCGCTTTCCCTTTCCTAACACCTGTGTATGTGTTCAAAACAAATAATAATAATAATACAGAGACAACTGCCTTGAACGATGAAAGCAAACGGTATACGACAAGAGTGGACATTCGCGCCTGCTCGCGAACGAAAACTGAACGCGACTTCTCGAGCAGTTCGCGCGCAGCTAAGTGTAACGGAGAAGAGTTGTGCTTCTCTGTTTTCGTTAGTTAGCGGTTCTGTTAATTTGTGGACTGCGGTTTCGAATGCGGCAACTTCGCAACTGTGAAATGCTGCAACGCACGAACGGATTCCCACTGATTGCTTAGTGAATCGGTAGCGAAGCGTAATTGCAGCATTATATATTTGCGATGAGCGCACGTTGTCGGCATCGAGGGGCACCGAATATGATAGGTAGCAGTTTTGTTGCTCTGAAAACGCGCATCGACGCTATGGAAGCAGATGTGGCACGTTGTTACGGATATGACGGGCATGCCGATCCGCGCGGGCTCCGCGCCGAAATTTATTATTATTATTATTATTATTATTATTATTATTATTATTATTATTATTATTATTATTATTATTATTATTATTGTTGTTGTTGTTGTTGTTGTTGTTTTCGTCGTCGTCGTCGTCGTCGTTGTTGTTGTTGTTGTTGTTGTTGTACATGTATACTCCCTGCACCTATAAGTCACGCATCAGGTCGTGCTCCCCCCCTTGACGACTCCGGTGACAGGTTTTGGGACCACTTTGCCTTCCAACTTTCGCGACCCGTTGATTCGACCTGCATACAATAAATTTTATTCCGATAGCAATTATGCAAAATTCCATGCAATGTTCGCATTATGCAAATTATGCAAACATTCCATGCAAAATTTCGCCGTCGGCGTTGCCGTGAGGTTCCGCATATATATTTAGGTATATGTATGCTATATGCTTATGCATGCCGTGTATATGCAAGGTAGATACTACATTCAAATCAAAGTTGATCAACCGCCAAAGTTGCTCAAACCGGGTCTTGCACATTCTTGGGGCTCGCCGGGGAGGGACATGACGTTCACCGGAAACGACGTCATAGATGGCCCCGCCCATTATCCCTGCGAGACCTCCCCGTTGTGAATACCGCTTTGAAACCCTAATTTCTTTTTTTACACCACCAGTGAGGAGTATCAGGTAACCATGAATTTTAAAGATGTTGTGTTCACAGTAGTGCATATAAGCGCTGTATACAAGAAACAAAGCAATTGGTGGCTCACTCTATACAGCTGCACTGGGCCCTGAGAATCAAAGCACAAAGAACAAAAGACAGCAAGCGAAAAAAAAAACGTGGTATGGGGGAAATGAACAAAAGAGCGCAATCAAGCCACTACACGGCAGGCACGCGTCGCCACCATTCATATACGTATATAAATATAAAGCACGAAGCGTCGGCCGTCTCCCTTGCAGTAAGTTCGCGTTAACAACGGGCTCACATCATCACGCGGCGCCCAAACTAATGAGGCGGAAAATGCTCCTCGCGTCAAGTAGTTCGTCGCAAACACTCATTTTGTTTTATTCTGTTTCTCTGGCTGCTTTTTAAGGGTCTACAAGTCCAACTTTCCGCTTTTTTTTTTAACCTCCTTTCTGTCTTTCGTGTGCTTTCTGCATTCTCTTTTCTTTAATCCACAGCCCTTCCCTCCCCCTCCCCACTTATTATCTGCATCGCGTTTCTTCTTTTTATCTTCCGTTTTTGTGTCGGCGTTCGTTTGTTAATGTTATCATTACTTATCGGTCGCGAGAAGATTAACGTTCGCGCAGGGAAGCGCATAAGCAGGAGCCCGTATGATCGCGCCTCCGGCGGAACGTTTACTAGGGGGGAAAAAAAGAAAAAAAAAAGAACCCGGGAAATCGAAACTTTCGCGCATGTCTGCCGCCAGCTGCGGGCGGCAGCCAATCAGGACACGCGCGAGCTCCACGCGCGTTAATAAGTTGGCGCGGAGGCGCAGACTGGGCGCTGCACGAGCCATATCCGTCAATCCAGCGCATTGCAAGCGAGCCCGTTGTGACGTCTTCGCGCATCGCGGTTAATTGTTACAAGTTATCTTTAATGCGCGGGTGTGCCTTCACTCCGTGAACGCGTGTCGTGCTTTTTACAGTGTTTTATTTCATGATGAGAATGAACTGGCGTATTCTTATTTACTCGCAGGTTTTGTTTAAGCATTAGTGGGTGTGTCCTCGTTTTTTTTTCGTACTTGACGCGAGCTTTCAGCTTTCAGAGCACGGTGACTTGTATGTCTATATATACTTGTCCAATACAGTCTTTAATTAAAGTGCTGGTGGCATTGCGTTCACGCGTGAGATTTCCTAAAATGTTTGTTTTTCCTCTTCAAATTTATGACGTTTTGGTTTCCTAATACTGTATGTATACAAGTCATAATGTGTCAAGTGTTTAGCACCTTGTGAAAGAGAGAGAGAGAAAGGGAGAACGAAAGTTAGGGAGCCTAACCATACTGAGTCCACTTTGCTGCCGGCCCTACATGTGGTGAGCGGGATGGGGGAGTGTAAGAGAGAGAGAGAGAGAAAGAGAGAGAGACATGAGTGTGTATCACACTTTCACATGCTCTAAGCAAGGTGCAACATGTCTACAGTCGGGCGCTAAAGTATGTTGCCTTCAGGTACTGAAGAAACGCTCGAATGGCTTTTTGGGCTGACGAACTGCGAGGCCAGGCTCCAAGACCTTTGTTTCTGTAGATGGCCTGTCGTCCGCTCTTTTCAAGGCACACTGGATCGAGAGTCTGGCGTTGGTTATCGAAGCGAGAACAGTGGCACAGGAGATGTCTGATGGTATCTAAACACTTGCACTTGGCGCACATCGTTGAGTCCGCCATTCCAATGCGATAGTTGTAGCAGTTAGCGAATGCGCTACTCTATATACCCACAGCCGACACATCTGTATTGCGTCACGTCGTGAAAGGTTAGCGGGCAATTTCAGTGTCAGTGATAGGTAGAGGCTGTATAATCGACGCTTAGAGTTCTGCAGTGTGTGTCAGTAACTCAATGGGATGGTACGCGCGAGGTTGCGAAGCTCTCTTGCAGCGCCTAATCTCGGTAAAGGTATAAGGAGTGTCGGTGCTCCAGCCTGGGCACGTCGGGGCAGCGTCATCGGCGAGGTGACCACCAGCGATGCCACAATGGCCCGGCAGCCACTGAAATACTATATGCATGTCCTTGTTCAGAGGCGCAATGGCAAATTTTGTTGATTTGGGCCATCGGCTGATCGTAATCACAACGTCGTAAATCTCGCAAGATTTGGAGGGCTGCCTTCGAAGCACAATGTATTGCCCATTCGCTAGGCGGTTCTTTTTTCAATGTATTCTACAGCAGCGCGAAGAGCGGCGAGTTCAGAACCAGTAGGTGTCGTGACGTGTGAAGTCTTAAACTTGATGACGACCAATTGAGATGGAATAGCAATGGCGGCGGTCGAAGTTTCTGAGACCGAATCCTTGTAATATATCTTTTTTATGCGGGACATTGTGCTTTATGTTGGACGTTGCTTTTCCATTAGTATATAGCTCATGCATATTTCATGATTAATAAAGGAAAATGAGACATTCACCCAATCGTAGCAATTGCTACAAAGGAAACCCATACGGGTGCCTTGAAAGAAAAGCCTCGAAGTTGAAGGAAAATTCGTCCTGGTCCGGGATTCGAGCCCGGGACCACCGCCTTTCCGGAACCGCCACTCTACCATCTGAGCTAACCAGGTGGCTAGCAGATAGATGGCAAGGCGAAGTCGAACTTATCAACAACTCGAAGTTGTTTGAAAAGCCCAATCAAACGCCCTTCTCGTTTATGGGATGTCACTTTCATTTGCTCTCAAAGTGAATAGCATTGCCTACATTGAGCAGCTTTTCTTGTCTAATTGGCTGAGAAGAGGCGAGGAGTATGCTCAAATGGAGAGAGTTTCGATAAGGCCGAGCGAACACTGCGAAAGTAGATAACCGGATGAGGAGGGTGGTGCCGGCCTCTGCAATTGGTCCGCCTCCCCTTTTAGCTTGCGGTGGCTGGTCGAAAATCGCGGCGGCGTGCAACGGAAGGTTAAAAGTGCCGCTAAAACGGATCCTCAGCAAAGTAGAGTGGGAAGAGCAATGTCGTATACGTGCCGAAAGTTCTTGATAACATTATACTGCTACGTAAAATCTTTTACTATGCCCAAATAAATCCATGCTCCCCGGCAGCTCCGAGTAGCTAATGCCACAGCCATCGACAGGCAGCCGTCTTCTATTCCTTTCGGAAAGGGGCAGTCTTCAGCTGTTCAGAAAATTTTTCGGTTTTGTTCGGCATATGAATACGTCTTTAATGCGTACAAATATATTTGGCGCGGTGAGTTTTTTTTCGGTTTTGTGACGTCGCATGACAGACACGCAGAGTGGTCGCATCCCGAAAAATTTTGACTTATTTCAATTGGTCAAACTAATTTCAATTGGTCAAATTGGTCAAATCGGTCAATTGGTAAAATTCGACGCCTTTTTCGCTCAAGGCGAAAAAGGCGTCGAATCAGAAATCCTAATTTACTTTCGTCCGGCCTAATCATGCATAATCAGTGTGCACATATCATATCAGATAGGTCGTTTTCGCGATTTTCGTGACGTCACCTGTCAGATGGGCGCTGTGTGTATACGGGCTCGAAAACCTTTTTTGACCAATCGTGGAGGGCTGATTGCAGAATTGGAATAGAAAAGTTTGGAATTGCTTTACGTTATAGCGCCCCAGGGGACGTATTCTGTAAGAGTCCACCTACATTAGACTTGTTCATTTTGTCTGCTGCTGAAATGCTGATTGGCTGCGGCGCGTCGCAGCTGCGGACGCGCAGCCCAGCCCAGCTAATTAAAACTTCAAGAGCAGACGAAATGGACATGTCCACTAGGTGGACTCTTGCAGAATAGCTCCCCAGGAGAATTCAACCATGCATGCGACACGTTTTAAATATAACCGTTTTCATCGGTGCTATTGATTTTGATGCGTTATTCTTGGCGTACACAATCGTGCAGGCAGCGCCCGAAGGGGATATCGCGTGAAGAGGCTCATCGAGCAAATTAAGTGTCGTGAACACGTTACATTTCAAGCGGCACGACACCCGTAAGGGAAACGCATACGTGCATATACGCCACGCAAAGGGCTCACTGAATTCTCCGCTAGGACTCTCCTTCAAAAGACAAAAGCGACAGGTGCACATTGCATGCGAGGACATAACGGTGAGTACAGCACGCAGGAGTATGGCCCTCGGGGAAACGAGAACCGGTGGGCGCGGTGTGAGCAGCGACTCGACTCGGGAGAGCGGCACTTCAGAACGATTCTCACAGTCACAGCGAGCCTTGGCGACCTCGGAAAGGCAAACACGAGGACCAGACAGCTAAGCAGCCCGCAGGACTTCCGAGCGCTCAATCAAAAAACGAGTAGCGGGGGCGAGAGGGGGGGGGAGGTAGACGTTTAAGGCACAACGTGTGGGTGGGGGAGGGTTCTCGTGCAGCCCGCAGACATGCGGGGAAGTGAGGAATAGGGTGGGGGAACACACAATAACGTTGGCCCCCTGGTGAGAGCACAAGGGAGAGGCAACGTTAGGCGCCGTTCTTACTCGATTGTAACGTGCACTTTGTTCCCGGAAGGATTGACACACACACACACACACACGCGCGCACACACACACACACACACACACACACACACACACACACACACACACACACACACACAAAGTAAGGCGCGCTAGAATGGAGTACACGAAACTAAAATTACAATAGGTGGTGTCCCAATGCCGATTTCAATTTCACCACGGCCGCTATAAATCCGATCCAGTCAAGACGTCGCTGATAATAAAGGTCGATCATACGATTGCAGCGCGACGGCAAGTGATGTCCGCACCACTGTGTCTCTGACCCAATAAATTTCATTTTTTTTTCGCGTGTGAGAACGACTCGCCATTTCTCTTCCTCACCGTGAAAAATCTTTGTGAGGGAACGACCAAGGGTACTGCATTTTGCATTTGCCGGAGTATGAAAATCGAGGAGGGCACGCAGGGCGCCTTACGACCGAGTAAATACGGGAAACGGTGTAAAGAGTGGACTTAGTGCACGAAACACGGTTGCGGCGCCGGCGTGGCTGGTCGCACAGCGCCACTATGCATGCATGCAGGTCGCCCGCCGTGCACAGGGGCGGCGTCGGGCCTCGGCCGCTTTGACGGATTAGGCAAGGGCTTTGCGTGTACGCGCGCTGTGGCGTGTACAGATACACGCGGGAAAAGCACGTATCGGGCTCAGCCCTCTTTGCTTTTGAAATCGGCGCGAGCCAAGCGTTGTCACCGGTATGGACTCTGCTTTTGTGTATGATACCGGCAGAGTCCTTCGGTATTATACACAAAAGCGAGCACGCGCGGGTGTCCGCGGAAGGTATCGTATGCATTCGGATAAGGGCCGCTCCCCAAGCTTTGGCAGCCTGTAATATTGGCGAGTAAAGTATATATATAGGCAATCGAGTAGACGGAGTTACTGCGCCTATTTCTGACAATCCCAGTAGCAAAGGAAGATTGCCGCGTTAATTTCACTAAATTAATATTTTATCATTCTCGAAATTTGCCTTTCGTTTGTATATACGAGCCATCCATTTTCCTCATCACCATCATAACTCTTCGTAATTTGCACGTTTGTGCGTTTGTAACTTGTGCGGTAAATAATTTGTACGATTTCCCATCTTATCCCTCGTCTTCTACTTTATCTTTTAAACTTTTAGCTTATACCTCCGACCCTCACGCCTTTCTCATACTATACTTGGCCAATCGCCCGTATGTATAGCGGATAAGCGCCATTACTTGAGAGTCCGCTGGAAATCGAACAGCGTCGTGCATGTTCCTGCGCGCTCGTTTTGCTCATTCATTCCGAATGCGTGACGTGTTCTCGGTCACCAAACGGGCCGCTGGAAATTTCTATGAAGCCGCACGGCACGGACTTCCGACGTAAAGCACCCATTTTATGTATAGTATACCGTATATATACGCGTATATCCTGCGTAGTTATCGCGCTGTAATGCCGGTCACAGTGCGGCCCTTATACTCGAGTGGACGCAGTATACGTGGCATATAGTTTCTGCTCTAGCCGTACGTAAACCTCTCTCAGAGAGTGTGTGTGTGTATATATATATATATATATATATATATATATATATATATATATATATATATATATATATATATATATATATATATATATATATATATATATATATGCAAGTATAAGCGAGCTGTCGTGAATGCTCTGTTATTGTTCCGCTTAGTTGCCAACCGACAGCTCCAACAATGGTGACGTGTGTTGTAAACGCTGCGAAAAAAAAAAAAAGAACGACCGATCAGTATAGTGAAACGCGAAGAACTTCAAAACACAAATGTGCACACCGTCGTGAGCCTCGTATAGCCTCGACTACAGATGTGTACGCCGCGTGTGAGCAACTGATAAGAGATGCTTGCCTTTCGTACACGAAAGGCATTGAACAGGCTTTGTTTAAAAGTGGTTGCCGGCGTAAATATAACCGGCGCTACAGTAACGCAAACGTTTACAGTTGTTCAGCCAAAATACGAGCCACTGTTCGTGAAACTTCGCAGCCAGGATTTAGCAGAGGGCTAAGCAATGAAACCAATGCAAAGAAGAAAAAAAACGCACACAGGGCCCTGCATATTGACATACGTAATAGCAGCATGAGAAGGTCGCCTCAGCATGGGTGCAGTGCATGGTGCAGAGAGAGAGAGAGAAAGAGAAAAAGCTTTAATGATATGCTGGAGATGTGAGCCTGGCTGTTCTCCTGACATGCTACTCCAGGTTCTGGGTGATGATTATGAAATATGCGGTGATAAGCACTTAACAGCACAAACAGTCACACACACACATTTATCTCTATAGTTCATGGTGCAGTATATTACAAGTGCACGGTGCCGATCGCTGCGTGCGATCGTCATCTTCGTCGTACCTGAACTAACGCTGCAAATATATATCTCGTTAATATAGCTTTGTACCTGGGTTACACTTAACGTTATATACAGGAAAGGTGTCGTAAGAACTTCCTGCGCGAAACACACACCTGCGGGTCGTTAACTATTACCCGTGTTTACGATTTCTATACACATGTTATATTCCTAAACAAACTTCGGTGCTCGTCTCTTGTGTTGAAGGAAGGCATAAATATAATGAGGAACACCGCTAGGACTAGATACGATAGTAAAGCTTACAGAAGTGAGCACATATTAAAAAGTGCCTTCTGGCTTCCTGCGTGCATTTCTGGCTTCTGCCGTCTTGCCGCAACATTGTTTTCAACACAAGCCGAGAGGACAAAAATGCAATGGCAATATGACCTTGTGAAACACAACTCCAACTCCAAAACGGTTGAAAACATGGTGTAGAAGCCATCGACGATGATTTTGAACGCAGGCGAATGGCCCGAACTATATAGCGAACAGACGAGCGAACGAACGCTTTCCTTGCTGAGTCCAACCACCGAGCAAACACGAAAACGCGCCAAAGATGCAAAGAAAGCCATTTGCTTTGAAAAGATTGTCAGATCGACCACTGACGTACAACCGCATTGGTGTCGTAGTGGCTTTGGCTTTGGCTTTGCGCTGCTATAAAAGCCCGGAGGCGTGGGATCGAATCCCGGTTGCGCCAAGCCGCGGCCGCATTTCGATGGGGGTGAAAAAAAAAAAAAAAGATCACGCCCGTGTACTGTGCATTGGTTGCACGTTAAACAGCCCCGGGCGGTCCAAATTAATCGGGAGTCCCCCACTATACGGCGTGTCTCATAATCCGATCGTGGTTTAGGCGTGTAAAAACAACAATCTTTTTTCGGCTCCCATTTTCTCTTCTTTCTTCTTGTTTTTTTTTCTTCTTCTTTATCTCGCCTGACATGACCTTTTCCGGACTTCACCAAAAAGAAGACAGCATATGTTTATCTCAGTACCCGCATAAGCAAATGTCAATGCAATATGAGCGTGAACACATATATAAAAAGAAATTACAGGATGCCTTTCCAGGCACTGTATCCACAAAATATGGCTTAGAAGTTCAAGCCGGGAAACTAAAAAAAGAAGAAAAACGCACTAGCTATGGCAAGCAGACCATTGAATATAAACTGGTGCAATTATTAAACCTCCATGAATCGAATATTGACCTTACATTACAGACCAAGCAACTCAAACGCCATTATGAATCATTCCTTATGAATCAGACTGTATTGTTGATCGGGGGGCCAAGACCTCGTCAGGCTTTTTCGCCTTTAGTCCTTGCCTCCTGCATGGAATGGAAATGTTCTATTCTTCTTGAAAAATAAACGTATTTGTTCGTTTTAAAACAAAATTATTTCCTTACTGTTCATTTTCTTCTTTTTTTTCTTTTCTCGCCTCTATTCCTGGGCAAATTCACAGATGTTTGCATGACGATGTAAATTTTTTTTTCTAAAATCCTGTCATCCTTTCATTTTTCGCTTTTCTTTCCTTTCTCTTCCCCTATTCGCTATCTTTTATTCTTGACTTCCCTATCTTTATTTACATCTATCTATCTATCTATCTATCTATCTATCTATCTATCTATCTATCTATCTATCTATCTATCTATCTATCTATCTATCTATCTATCTATCTATCTATCTATCTATCTATCTATCTATCTATCTATCTATCTATCTATCTATCTATCTATCTATCTATCTATCTATCTATCTATCTATCTATCTATCTATCTATCTATCTATCTATCTATCTATCTATCTATCTATCTATCTATCTGTTTTCTTTTGCTGCTCGTGCCTGTCCGTCTGTCTACGCGTAATCTCCTTGCAAGGTAACCTTGTTCCCGTGCGGACTGTCAACCTCCGGCAAGGAATTCGTCGACGTTACCTATACCGACTCTCTCATTCTCTGGCAGCCGAGCGCTTTGTCTCGGCCGCGCATGTCGTCCGTGCACGCTTCTCGTCGCGTGCTTGGCGCGTGTGCACGAGCGTGCGTCATGCTTTGCGTAATAAGCCGCGCGCGGTCGACCCGACGTCTCCGCCCAGCATGGACGTCGCCGGACGGGTCGCGGATTATGCGGAGGGTGCGGCACCACATGCGCGCGTCTGCACCGCTGCTCGTCGAATATCTGTGAGCGGTGCACGGAGTAACAGGCAAGAGAACGGCGCTTCTTTTTCTTTCTTTTTTTTCTAAGAAGGCGCGCACCTTATGCACGCACGTCAGACTGCAAGTATTTTGTTCTGCAACCACACTGGCAGGCCAACGGCTCCATGGAAAAGCCCTGCTACCGGTGAAAAGACCAAGTGACAGCACAAGCGAAGTATTTTCCTAAAGCGAAACTTTTTTCCGCCTATACGCAAGCCTTGCGTAAAGATGACTATATATATATATATATATAGTTGTTGCCGAGTGCGGTCCCGAAACAGCCTTCGCGACAGTTTACGAGCTATTGGAGTTTTCAGAGCTTTACTTGTGTTTCCTTCCTTACTTATTACTATATATATGTATACATGTTTATCTCCCTTATAGCGCTCTGCTGTTTTCCTCACAGGCGAGTTATGCGTTCGTGATGAGGTGCTGTACGGAGAGCGTATAAGCGCTGAGACTCCGCGACGTTGAAGTGTGCACGTACACACTTCGCAGGACACGCGTCTATAGCTCCTCGCAGTGAGTACATTTTCGAAATAATTGTGACAGTTACGGTGACTAACGACAACATCCACTCCAATTTTCCCGATTTACGACTCACAGTGCAGAGAAAGGTCCCAATAAAATACTGTCCTGAATTAATAAGAATGTGACTTCCTTGGCAGTTATAAGCTGTTTAAAACTTCTGTCTTTCGCCCTTCAATAATACTGGCGCATATGTATCAGCAAGGTACGGCTCAGCTAGCCTCTGAAGCTCTCAATAAATTACCTCTATTGGCCTCGAGCTCCACCACTGGAAAAGCTGGCGCCACCGTCGGCGTGACGTGCTAGGAGGGATCACGTGGACATAGCGGCCGCGTCGGCTGCTTCGGGCGCGCCGAAGCGAGCTGAAAACGAGCTTAAATTCCCTCGTACGCTGCGGTTTTCATTTAGAGGCGAAATGTTCCCGCTTCGAGTGTCTCCTTTACAACGCTTGAAAGCACTACAATAGGTAATGGCTGCCTTTGAAGGCGCGCGACATGGTAGGCTACTGCTCGGTGCCGCAGGGCCGGACGCACGAAACGGGGGCCGGTGTCAGCCTTATTCGCACGTAGCCGCAGGACACGAAGCTGTGTGAAGCTTGGCTCGCAAAGCATAAAACCGGCAAACAGTCATCGGCTACAACTCGGGTATGCAGCAAGCAAAGACGCGAGGAAGATTTCTGCTACGGCGCCCGGTCTGCGATGTTCTGAAAACGCGCACTGAGACGCTCGCCCGAGTCCGCTGCCAGACTAATGTCATGACGGTTTAGTTTATGAACTTGTCGATACTATAGATACTGGCAAGTTCAGTGGAGTGGAAAGGCAGCGGTAAGAAGCACTTTTAAAGAAAGCATGGCATATGGTCATGTTTGTGTTATTAATTAATGCACTGGATTACAAAAAAGGAGCAGCGGGAAATTGCACGCTGAGAACGCCGATAAACATACAGTGCGACGCAACTCGAGAAATAGTATTGAAAGGTCAAAGAATTTAGAAAAAAAAAAGATTGAATCGTCGCGACGGCACATCACAGTCCCGTAGGCGTCGAAGTCTGTACAATGAAATTATTTTTGAACAGCTCTGAAAGCGCCCACGCAACAATGGTTGCTTGTATACTGTCAAATGCTCATATTCTGCGGCCTTAAGCTCATGGCACGGTGCGAAAATGCGCGCGTGGAGTAAGCGAAACAGTGCGCGGACAAGCATGCAGACGCGCAGTCGGTCGCTGTGAATCTGCGCGATCGCTGCATTGAGGCTTCATTCTATTACGCTCCATTTAGTTATACAAACACTATAAGAACATATTTCACATAGTTTGCTCTCAGCGTTTACTACCTTTCACGCAAGAAGCCGGTTCGGGAGACTCCATCGCGGCGACCGCGCGCAGTGGCGTTCACTGTACGTATTCGGTAAATAGATACCGTCCTTAAACGATTGTGTGCTTTCAGTTTGCCCAAGATTATTATTTAGACAGTAAGAAACTTCTCTCGTTTCGAAAGTACTTACAGAAATGTCCGGGAGAGCTCGCGCGCGGTGTTTTCAGTGAGCGCTGACAGCAAAACCTATGAGGAGCGCGCCACGTGATCCCTCATACTACGCCAGCGAGGCGCTTCCGATAGAGGGCGACTCCGTAACTCCTCGCCGCCAATAGCTCAACTGTTTCTTTACTCCATACATGTTGCAAGTCGTCTGCAGCACTTCCTAAAGTATGAGGCATACCAAGGCAATATTTTTGCTCAGCGGAATACAGCTCGGCATGTAACTGTCTGAGTCAGATGAGATAGTTTTGTGTTTGCTTGGTAGCTATGTGCATGATACAGTACAGCTATACGTGACACTCTGGGACATTTGCGCATGCACGTCGTATACCGCGAATTCAGCAGCGGCTAAGCAGACGACGCATATGACGCATCCCGACGGGCAATCGGCCTTCCTACTGGCTAAGAAATCTTACAGCTTCGCAAGTGCTGCAAACGACCATGGAGTATAATGCCAAGAAACTCGCAACATGTGCACGACCAGATTTCACAATGTAGTTTTCTTTATAAGCAGCACAAAATGTATAAAAGAGAGTGCACTATCCGAACAATACCACCAATGCACGCGTAGCGTGTTACCGAGAAAGATACAGAGACAGCGGGGTCGTGTGTTAAGTTTAAACGGACAGGAATTACTAAAGTGAGCCATCCGCGTATGCGCGGCGGAATTTCCTCCGTCGCCAAGCGAGGCGAACGACGACGGGCGCTGGAGCACCCTGATCCCCCTCTCCCCCCACCCCCTCCCCCTTTCCCGGCCAGCTTCTCGAGAGCGCTCGATGACCGATGGGCAGTGCCCGCTGACATCTTCGCTGAACCGACTCGCTCACCGACGGGCGGTATAACTGGTTCGGAGTCCACTGCATGGCGGCGCCGCTTCACCCTCGCAGGGTGTGTGTGTGTGTGTTTGTGTGTGTGCGTGTGCGCGTTCGTGTGTGTGCGTGTGTGTGTGTGTGTGTGCGTGCGTTCGTGCGTGTGTGTGTGTGTGCGTGCGTGCCTGCGTGTGTGTGTGACAGCACATGCACTGCTGCAGCCCATCCCTTCCCCTCTATCGTCGTCGTCGTATATTTAGCAATTAATGTATCGTGTTCGGCCTGGACGCGCCCGGTCTGTGTGCTCTAAAGACGAGATCGCAGAATTAATTAAGGCATCGAAGTACGATAAAAATATTTTGAAGGAAGGCTTAAGTGTTAGCGCACCATCATAAACACGGGGCCGTATTTACTTAATTTCTGGACAGGTTGTTGCTTATTAAGTGGCATAAACCGCGGAGAAAATGGGACATCGAGGAGCTGGGTGTACAAAAGGTTATCAGTCATAAATCCGAGTGGCTAAAAAAGATAAGAAACGAAAAAAAATTATAATTAGACTGAACAGAACAACATACATAAGAAACAAACGCGCAAAAATATTTGCTCCTTCTTATTTCATTTCCAGAGTAGTGTCCTCGACGTTAAGGCAACCAAACAACCGTTCCAATTTTCTTCACATAACAATAAAAAAATATCGAATCAAAGATAGGTATATATATATATATATATATATATATATATATATATATATATATATATATATATATATATATATATATATATATATATATATATATATATATATATATATATATATATATATATATATATATATATATATATATATATATATATATAACTCTAAATTTTACAGAGAACTCCCAAGCGACCCTACCGAGAAATTTGAAAGCGAAATAAAGGACGCCCTAACCACTCTGCGCAAGGCAGGGCAGATAACCGATAAGACGCTCAAAGCATTGATACCAAGAAACTCTGGCCCCGGCCGTTTCTACCTACTACCCAAAATCCACAAAATAAACAATCCCGGTCGGCCTATCGTTTCCAGTAATGGAACAGTGACTGAGAAAATATCCAGCTTTATTGACAGTCTCATTAAGGACATCCCATCTTCATTTCCCTCGTACATTAAAGACACAAATCATTTCCTTCGGGAGGTATCAAACCTGACGGTACCGGCGGGGGGTTACTTGGTCACTATGGATGTCGCATCTTTGTACACCAACATACCTCACGCCGAGGGCATAGCATCCGCAGTTTCAGCTTACGCTGACTCCAGCCAATCTAGGCAATTAGATAAAGACACAGTTGAGACTCTTTTAAATCTAGTACTGAAATATAATCACTTTGAGTTCGAGGACAAGCATTATTTGCAAATCAGTGGAACCGCCATGGGTACGAAGATGGCGCCAAATTATGCAAATATCTTTATGGCATCTTTAGAAATACCGTTCCTCGCAAACTCGGCCATAAAACCAATATTTTATAAGCGATTCCTGGATGACATTTTCTTTGTGTGGGCCGACAATGAACAAAGTCTCTTAAACTTCATTTCCAATTTCAATTCTCTGCACCCGTCAATCTGCTTTACGCACAACTTCTCCCAAAATAGTATTCACTTCCTCGACGTCACTCTGTCACTGAGTGGCGGTCGCATTTCCACGTCCCTATACAAAAAGCCGACAGATCGTCAGCAATATCTGCATTTTTATAGTAGCCACCCCCATCACTGCAAAACAGGCATTCCCTACTCCCAGGCCCACAGATACAGAAGAGTCTGTTCCGAATCTGCGCAATTTGAGCGACACGCGGAGGAACTGAAATCTGCTCTCATACGCCAAAAATATCCTCCGAAAATAGTAGACGATGCCATTGAACGCGCCCGCAGCTTAGATCGAGCACAGATAATGGGAGAAAAGGTTAGCAATACTAATACACAATCAGATCCGAACTTGGTCCTCACATACACCGCCGGTGCTCCGCGGGTCAATGCCATTCTCACCCGCCATTTTAATATCATGAAACAGAGCATCCGACTCGCTACTATCTTCAAGCAGCCGCCTCGGGTTGTGTATAGAAGAAACAAAAATTTAAGGGATTTGTTAGTCAGGGCGAGGACACAGAAGTCAAACACGCCCAAGGGCTGTCGACCGTGTGGGAAACCTCGTTGCAAGGTATGCCGTCACATGACAACAGCAGACACGGCTGAAGCATCGAACTCGCTCTTCGTATATAAAATTACCGAAAATCTTGACTGTGATTCCAGTAACGTCGTGTACAAAATTCGATGCGAGGTGTGTAAGCAGGAATATATTGGCCAAACAGAGACCCCTTTTCGCCTGCGGTTTAACAATCACCGCGCGCATGTGAAAAGTCTCCCCAATTTACCCTTCTCCAGGCACGTTCGGCTGCCAGATCACTCCTTTGAACGCGTGAGCGTTGTGCTCTTGCAATCTGGTTTCCAACACACCCGTGCACGCGAGCAGAGAGAATCTTTTTTCATCCATAAATTTGGAACGTACACTAAAGGAATTAATGAGAGTCCGGGGCGGATGACGTGCCTCCGGGATATGCCGTGAAAGCGCGTGGGAAACGCGAATACATTCTATGTACTCTAAAATTGAGACGCTGGCTATTCACTGCTTGCTCACCCCTCCGCATGCGCCTCAAGGGGGCGAGTGGAAAACCAATAAATTCAGTTCCCTGGACCCTGCCACTGAAGTGGTCATTCGGAGTGACCTATTGCCCTTCCTGAAATACGCACGTGCTGACTTGATGTCAGTTGTCTGTTAAACGTTCAAAAATTGGACCACAAGGAGGCTATTTAACTCGACTCCCTAAATCTAAGCCCATGGGCGCACTTGCTTTGCGAATCCCATGCATATACTCTTTTTTGGAACTATTTTTTTTTTCTTTTTTTCGCACCGTAGCTGGACCACAAAGCTGCCGGAACGGGCCGTGCCTTGTATATTTGTACTGTGACACTGTGTTTCTTTCTACAAGTTGCCGCTCTTCTGTCTTCCTTCTGGGCCCCTTCTCTATTGTGCCCCCCGCCACCCGCTCCCGCTACAACGGCAGCCCACGCACTGGAGCTGCGGAGCGACCGCTTTCTCCCTCCTTGTCTCGGGTGCACGGGAACCTAGCTGCCGCTACTCCCCGCCCCCCTCCCTCTCCGTCTTACGTCTCCCTTCTCCTGAGTGCTTTTTTCTTTTTCTTTCCGTTTTCTTTCTCTCTTCGTTTTTCCTCCTCACACACCTCCTTGCTCTAGATACATGTGACTCCGCCTTCCTCTTGCCCTGCATAGCTGCCAAAGGCCGCTGTAAATCTGCCAAGGCGCCGAAAATCAATCACTGTCACAACTGTTCCTCTCGGATTGATGTATGTAAGAACGACCGGGTACCCGGTCTGGTGTCTTCCCTACCACGGCCGAACTGCCATATTTTTGTAAACCCTGACGAAGATCGGTCCACCGATCGAAACTGTCGAAATTAAATACTTGTTCTGTTTACCTTGTAGCACCACTCAAGTTCTTTACGTTTGAAAGGTAGCCTGAAGAAACCCTCTTTGCCTACTATATATATATATATATATATATATATATATATATATATATATATATGAAATGAAAAATGAATGAAATAAATGAAAAAGAAGGAATGAAAAGAATGAATAAATGAAATAAGAAGGAGAAAATATTTTTGCGCGTTTGTATATATATATATATATATATATATATAGAGAGAGAGAGAGAGAGAGAGAGAGAAAAGCCGTTCTGCTATCGCAGAGACGTATACAATGTACTACTATGGCCCAGCATAATATTCCTGCTTTGTGTTCCATTAAGGAATCAGATCGATTGATGCCTGATTGCGCCCGATTTCTTCTGCGCTTCCAATTGCTTCCTCACTGCGAGTGCTATCCTCCCTTTGGAGAACCATATATGTGTATATATATATATATATATATATATATATATATATATATAAGAAACAACCATATATATATATATATATGGTTCTCCAAAGGGAGGATAGCACTCGCAGTGAGAAAGCAATTGGAAGCGCAGAAGAAATCGGGCGCAATCAGGCATCAATCGATCTGATTCCTTAATGGAACACAAAGCAGGAATATTATGCTGGGCCATAGTAGTACATTGTATACGTCTCTGCGACTGCAGAACGACTTCTCTCACCGTGAGAGGTGACGTAGTACACTTTAAAAAAAGGAACGCATAAACAAAAGACGGCTGGCGACGTCACCCTAAAGTTCCTGCACTAGTTTACTATGACGTCACGAGCTTTAAAAGCGTATACTCAGGTTCATAGCTCATTAATTGTTTATCGGATGCAGATACACAGTAGACATTGCACTCATGCAAGAGCTACAGGAACTCGACCAAGCAAGTTTCTAGAACGGTTCCTGCGACAAAATGAACGTTTCCTGGCCAGATAGCCCGCTCCTAAGTTCACGTATCAGAATGCAGTTCACGCATCAGGGGTTCCTGTATCATGGCTTGCGAGATCTCGGAGGCCATGAAGATAAAAATACATCCAACGCCGTGCCAGTGAATGGCACTGGCTAACACCCCCAGGGCCAACACTTCCAATACGCGCTTTTCCTAACTTCATTGTCTGATGGCTTCGTGTGACTGTATAACAATATACGAAAAAAACTGAGCTCTTCGGTTGCGCTTGAAATTCGTGCGTGATCTCCTAGATTGGGCGGCGCGTACATATTGTCGACAAAGAGACGCTGCATGGCGCTGAGGTTTCGGCGCGAAATTAAAAAAAATGGAAGTTAAGCTTTAATTTTTTTTTTCCCAGAACGAATCATCAGTTTACTGACAAATGATCGGAATAGTCTTCGGAAAGCATACTCTGGCACTCGGAAACGCGTTTATGTTGTTCCTCTTTAGTGTCCCCAATGTATGAGGCCACGTGCTTAAAATCTAGCTGTCGTTCGTTCTTCGCACAACGTGAGAATGACGATGCAATGTTGCTGACACAATGCGAGACACTTGCGCTACGAGATTTCGGTGCATGTTGTAAGTAATCCCGTGTGGTTGATATTTGACAAATGTTTCTTCCTTTTATTTGAAGTGTAGAAGAATGGGGAGGTAGAAATCTTTAGGACAGGCGCTAAAATCCCAAGCTGCTCGGGATAGAATAATAATAACAATAATAATGATAAGAACGGCAGCTCTCTATTATACTACGTCCCTGACAGCCTGTGATTTGCGTTACAGCAGGGTTCGTTGGACCGAAAATTTTACATTATTATTATTGTTAAAAGCGAAGCTTTTCTCTGCGAACAACGCCGGGTTGTCGTGACCGCGGCATCTGCGTGGCTGTTCTGTGGCCGAATAGGCCAACCAATCACAGCGGAGGAGGCGCGCGTCGATCCCCGCCGCTGGGTTCCTTGTACCTCCACCAGATGGCTCTGGGCTCCGCGCATCCGCGGCTGCGTGGTGATGACGAAGTAAACTCTTCTTGCGGATAGAATGGATTCGAATTGAGCTACGCTATACGCACGTATGCGCATGCTGCCTCTGAAACCATGATGCGTTCGAGGCGTCCGTCGTACTCGCTAGCAGTTTGCAACTCCCCTTAACAAATAAAGGCTCGGTATAACTTGTGTGCGCATTAGTTCATGCGTGTGCACGCACGTACTCGAGTTTCGACTCTTATGCACTCACACCAAGCTTCGCTGTATATATAGATTCGAACCCGTTGAATAGGCTGCATTTTAATTGTCGTCGTTGCTGGATGCCGCTCACGCGCTTATACTCACGACGCACACTGACCGTGTGCCAGACAACGCGTCGCAGCGCGCTCGCTTCCTCTTTAAGCCGGGTACGGGACAGACGGCGCCATGTGACAACTGTCCTCGAATCTTCGGGAAGGGGGGGGGGGGACCACCCCGACTCGCGCAGGGGGCGCCTCGCAAGAATACGGCATGCCACCGCCAGGACCGCGGGGCACAGGGGCCCACACAAAGGAACGCCGGCAAGCACGCTAAAAGCACCCGCGGTTCGGCATAGAAGCACGCTGCAGCGGCGCGGAAGAATAAGCGGGACCTGCCGTGGTTATCGCCCGTCTGTCAAGAGATGATCGGCGACGCATTCCGGCGCACGACGACGATTCCCCGCTAAAAACGAGGCGGGTGCACGAGGAAAATAAGGAAACAAAAAGCATAAAGAAAGTATATTCACGGTAGCCACAGAGCGGCGGTGTGTAGTACGCAAACTTCGCGAAGAATGCGACCGAAGCAGTGACGTGGCCACCCTCTGTAAACGAGAGAACATAAAATAAAGAAAGCTTTAGCCCCCAAGACAACGATATACAGTTATGCCGTCTCCACAACCTGTCAGCTTGGCGCGCGCTGTATAGGAATATACGGGCGCGCGCCAAGTGGAGTGGCGGCGTGGTTTAGCTCGTGCAAAGCTGCTGCAGGTGGCCAAGGAAATAGCGGCATGGTAAACGCTTCGACTCAATCAGCGGTGCAGAGAGAGAGAGAGATAAATTAATGCTTTAGTGATAGCTAGAGTTTTTACTTTGCTAGTATATAACCAAACAGCTCGGGATAATTTCAGTAACAGGGACAATAATAAAAACGGGAATAACAAAGAAGCTACGGTATACGTAATCCATTGTAGTTACAGTGCAACCATGGGAGCTCGGTGCTAATATGTATTCCTGTATATGCACCTCATACTATGGAAAACTGTTAGACGTAACACTTTTGTTTATTGCTTTTTTTTTCATATATTTCGCTGTTGTAACATCCTTCGTATTTTGTTGTGAACGTCCATACGCCATAACAAAAAACAACAACAAAAAACAAAGAGAAACTGTGATAATTATCAGACCATCTCTTCCATAAAGAATAAAGCAAATACACAAATATTGAGCAAAAGGAGGCACCTTGCTAAGTGTGCGTTCTTTATTGTTGCGATGTGGGCACTCCAAGCGAATTTTCGCTGCCGTCGTCGGCGTCGCCGTGCGGATGCGCATTTATTCAGGTGTATGTACACGATATGCTTATCCATGAGTATGTGAGAACTATATTGTTTCCTTATTCAATTACTAAAGTTGCTCACAGCAGGTCTTACGTTCTTGACTAGAGTATTCCTCGGAATTTTGAGAATGGCGGACCGCAAACAAATGTGATGAAACATAACATTCACAGCACATGGCTTTCATCTTAAATCTACTCGGACTATCAAATATTAAAAGTTCAAAACAATATCAGTGCTGAAACCTGAAAGTGAGGTCATTTTACTGGCGTGGCGTTTTACGGGCAGCGAAGTGGCGCCCGCGCTATGTCATTACAGGCCCTAGCTAAACGGCGTGTGAAAACTTTTAAGCGTACCAGAAATTTTGACGAAACCCGCGTTAGTCGGGCCCGCGTATAATTAGAAGAGCGTCCGCTAAGTTCGAGCGAAACGGTAAAGCTTGCTGTTGCAATCAGTGCTTCTCCCTTCAGGCGAAGCTTAGCTGCCCAATTATTTGCTTTTGTCCTTGATTTCGAATCTCTTGATGAAAGTCCTCCTAACACATTTTAAGTTGGCTTCATCCGCTATGCTCTACAAGCAACCGGGTAAGAGTTATGTTATTATTATTGATGCCCCAAGATATTATCTCTGTTGCTAAAAGGGCTTCCAGTGATAATAAAAGAAATCAAGGGAGGCGGAGTGCAGCAAATGACGCCATATTTGCTCCTTTGTACACCGCGGAGATGCGTTGCTATGGGGGGAGGGGGAGGCGGCGAGGAGGGCGAGTATATCCCCGAAGAAGCCGGGTTTCAGCATTATACTCGTCTTAGTTGTCTCTGTTAGCATATCTTCGCTATATGTATTTGATGACACATGCTATATGAAATAAAAAGTCGACAGCCACGCTTTTTCCTCTCCTTTTCTTTGCGCATCGGTGAGTTCATATCAAAGCGCTTTGCAATTAAATAACGCGCGGATGTCGCGATGCAAGATCGAGCAACGAACGTAGGCAGTCGTACGGGAGGAGTCACGCGACATCGTCGTCCCTGCACGGCGACCCGCCGACCGGCCGGGGAGTGCGCGATAAGCGAGCCGACAGACACACCCACACGAGCCCACGCTGCGGGCGGCTCACGACGCAATTAGCGCATGTCACCCGGTGACAGCCACCTTCCCTGCACAACTCAGCAGCCCCCTCCCCCCCCCCCTCCTTTTCCCATTCACGTAAACCAGTGGGAAGCGCCCCGGTTGTCGGCGCGGGCCGCTTGCCGGCCGACAAGCTTGCCGCAGCGCGGCAAGAGGCGCTTTCGCGAATGCTCGTCTCACGAATGTAACCTGGATAGTTACGTGCACCACAGCGAAGGCCGCGGCCACGCATTGGCTTTGTAGAGCCTTCAGTGTCGGCAGTTGTGTGCACAAGGACGAAGCCAACCGCGGCTTGGTGAGCCCCGTACGCAGTATTCGGTTGCCG
The DNA here is from genome assembly GCF_038994185.2 of Dermacentor albipictus. NCBI lineage: Eukaryota > Metazoa > Arthropoda > Arachnida > Ixodida > Ixodidae > Dermacentor > Dermacentor albipictus. Next base: position 100,053,404 of record NC_091823.1, read on the forward strand.
GTGGACGGCACAAGCTTGCCGCAAGCGCTGCCGCGGCCCCAGTGCGTATACAGTATGCAGGGCCAAGACATGGTCGCAGTCTTCGATGCTCGCTGTCCGATGTCGTGGACAGCGACCATCGACGTACTCGGAAAGCCACGTTCGTAACGCGTATGCTACATGTGTAGTATGCACATTAGAGTATTCGTGATCCTGAATGACAAGACCCTCTCAGAATGAGTAAATCAAACTCCAGAAGGCCATTTCAAATGAATTTGTATCAACTCAGCCAAGTGACAACCTTGCGGCGCCAAATAGACGCCGTATTTTTCATACTGTAGTTTGTCAGTCAATTTCAAACGCTATACACTTCTTGACCTCCTCTTCTGAAGAAACACGGACAACCGGAAAGCTACAGTGAACAGAACGAGGCACGACGAGGTATTTCTTTCGAGGGGCTCGCGTTCTGTTCCCGTGACAATCGTTCTATGGAAGCTTGCTTCCGGGGAACATCGCGTGCGCAGCGCAGCTCCCCGAGTGCACGATTTTGTTGCCGCAGACAAGAAAAAAATAGTTGCAAAATGGTTACACGACGCAGTCTCTCTTCGCACTGCACCCGACTGCGCGATGAACAGCCGAGACGAAGCGCGCGGCATCCCCCCCCCTCCCCCCTCCTCCTTCCCGTGCAGCGGGAGCGCTTAGCGATGCGGCCGGCGATAAAAGAGGGAGCGATTTTGCGACTGACCAACTGTCGCCTCCGGCCCGTCGCCGACGTGTGTTCTCTCTTCGCGCACTTTGCGTCGGCGAGAGGAAACGCTCGCCTACACCTGACAAGTTGTCGCAAAGAGCCGAGGAAATAAATAAATAAGAAGCGAAAGAAAAGAAGTCTTGGAGTGACCTCCAAGATTCCGCTGATCGTAGGAAGTCCAAGGGCGAACTGCGCCGCGACTAGAAAAAAGCGGCGGCTTACGTGCGGAGAGCATTGTTCGCTCCTTCTTCGAAGCATCGCTCCTTCTCGGTAAATGACTTTTTAAACGACGGACTTCGCGAAAGCTGTATGATCGCGACAGCGCAACGAGCACGGTAGCGTTGTGTCGCGACTTGCATAAAGCTTGTTGTAGCCGTGTTTGGAGAGAAACAAAAAAGGAAAATAAGCGGAAGGCAGGATACAAGAGTGAGTTTGATGCACGCGTAGCAAACGGAGCGTTTTTTGACAACGAAAAAGTTTGAACGGACACTAATGAGCAACAAGAAATAAGCTCATAAGGCTGGTAAAAGGTCCCTACAAAACACAATTTTTTATTGAGTCCGCCTTGAATAGTTCGGTCATTACTGGAGAGAATGAAGGCCAAACTTCTATTTCCTGAATTCCGCGTCTGAGCCACGGCACCAGTATATATACGTCAGTGTGACGTCAAGGATTAGTATCTTCCCGTACCTGATCCGTTTTGGAGCGTGAAAACTTCTCAGAACTTGCTAGGTTGAGTCCCAGGCTTTGTTCTATATATATATATATATATATATATATATATATATATATATATATATATATATATATATATATATATATATATATATATATATATGTATGTGTGTGTTTGTGTGTGTGTGTGTGTGTAAATGACGAGTTCTTTGTTGCAGGACTCTGTGTATGAACAAAAAATTCCCATTAAATGGCATACAAATGTACATACACCAATGCTTGCGAGTATACATGATAATTTACACGCATGAGAGCGTTATGCCGCCACTGCGCTCAAGTTTCTGAAAGCGCACTCCACAGGTATACAGTGTAAAGCGTCCGGCTTGCACACGACACAATACTGTAAACGTGCTTCACGATATAGGTACGAGCGTTTATATATAATCAAGTTGTGGCCTGGAGCAGGGCTGGAACGCCTGGCTTCTAACGTGAAGGTCTTTACTTCGAATACGCCTCCAGTTCACTACATTGTCACGCTTGAAGTGGCGCCTGACACCGGCCAAAAGTAAAAAGAAAATATTGTCGAGAACCAGTAGGACTATACTAGTCCAGTCACAACCAAATTAGGAAGGCAAACTACGCTTCAACATAGACACTCCATCACCAGAACAGGAATTGGCCTACGGGGTGCAGTATTCGGCCACTACCTCCCTCATGACCCCTATACGCTTGACCCATGGCCCTCAGTCCCCAGCCGCTGCGGACCACATGAACAAGGCGGCGGTCAGATCTGCGACACGGTAGAGGGTGTTAAGAATCTCGGGATCCAGGCAGGCCGCCACTGGAAACTAAACCTGGCAACGTTCAACACGCGATCCTTCTCGAGTGAGGCTAGCTTAGCAGGGCTCATTGGAGAATTATCAGGGATTGCCTGGTATAGTATTGACCTCAATGTGGCTAGAACTGGTGAGGCTATTATACAGTCCTGACTAACGGCCATGTCCTCTGCTACAGACTTCTGCGATAAGAGAATACGGGATAGGATTACTAATCCATAAGGGCATAGTGGGCAACGTTGATGAACTCTACAGCATTAATGAGCGTGTAGCAGTCGTCGTATACTGTTGTAGGAGGTATATTATAAATGTAGTATACAAGCCTACGCTTCTACCTCCAGTCATGATGAAGAAGAAATAGAACAATTTTATGAAGATGTTGACTTAGTGATGAGAAAGGTGCAAACTCATTATATCACTGCAATACTCATGGGCGACTTCAATGCAAAAGTTGGGGAAAAGCAGGCTGGGGAACAAGTAATTGGTAACTACAGCATCGATGCTAGGAATACTAGAGGAGAAATGTTGGTAGAATTCGCGCAAAGGTATAGACCGAATAATGAATACCTTCTTCAGGAAGCGCAGTAACAGAAAGTGGACACGGAAAATCCTTAATGGAGAAACAAGAAATGAAATAGATTTCATACTCTTTGCCGATCCCAGCATAGTGCAAGATTTAGAAGTGTTAGGTGTATAGGTAAAGGGCAATGACCATATATGTTAGTGAGGTCTAGGATTTCTCTCAATTTGAACAGATGAAGAATTAAAATTAATTAAGATGAACAGGCCAGCCTAGGGGAAGTAAGGGTAAAAGCAGACAAATTCAGACTGGTGCTTACAAACAAATATGCAGCGTTAGAACAGAAAGATGATGATCACATATAGTGGCAATGAATGAAACTGTATATAGGTTGATTTCAGGAGCAGCGATTGAAGGGGGGGGGGGGGGTTAAGGCTCCAAGGCAACCAGTAGGTAACATCTCCCAAGTAGCAAAGGACCTACTAAAGAAACGACAAAGCATGAAATTTTCTAACTCGAGCGATCAGATAGAATTCGCTGAATTGACAAACCAAGTAAACAAGACAAAGTAAGGGATATTCGAAATTATAACGTGCATGTGAAAGATTGAGGAAGCAGTAAAATATGGTCGCAGCATGAAATCAGTGAGAAGAAAAGTTGGGATAGGACAAAGCAAGATGTATGCACTGAAATACAAGCAGGATAATGTCACCAGCAATATCTTTGATATAGTAAATGCACCAGAATAAATATATACTGACCTATACAGTACCCAGAGCAGCCACGTTACCTTCATTCGAAGTATAGTGATGAACCGGATTCTGCGTCTTCTTATATAACTATCTATACGATGAAGTGAGAAGGGCCTTGCAAGACATGACCCGGGGGAAAGCGGCCAACGAAGCTGGAATAACGGTCGAATCATGTTGAATCATGCTTGCGGCCCTTTATACGCAATGCCTCACGACTTCAAGTACACCAGAGAGCTGGAAAAATGTCAACATTACACTAATCCATAAGAAGGGAGGCGTTAAAGGAACGAATAAATATAGGCCCATTAGCTTACTTTCAGTATTGTATAATATATTTAACAAAATAATTTCCAATGGAATCAGGGCAACACTTGACTTCAATCAACCAAGAGAACAGGCTGGCTTCAGGAAGGGATATTCTACAATGAATCAAATCCATGACACAATAAGGTAACCGAGCAATATGTGGAGTACATACCAACCTCTCTATATATGGTCTTCATAGATTACGAAAAAGCATTTGATTCAGTAGAGATACCAGCAGTCCTGGAGGCATTGTGTAATCAAGGAGTACACTGTAGGAGGCACACGTGAATACCTTGGGAAATATCTACAAAGATTCCACAGATACCTTGGTTCTCCACAGGAAAAGCAGAAAGTTACATATCAAGAAAAGGGCCAGGCAAGGAAACACAATCTCTCCATTGCTATTCACTGCATGCTTAGACGCATTCAAGCTATTAGACTGGGAAAGCATAGGAGCAAGGATCAACGGCGAATACCTCAGCAACTTTAAGTTTGCAGACGACATTGCCCTGTTAAGCAACACTGCGGACAAATTACCACAAATGATTGATGACCTTAACCAAGAAAGGGTAAGAGTGTGATTGAAGATTCATATCCAGAAGACAAAGGTAATGTTCAATAGCTTGGCGAGGAAACTAAATTTCACGATCATTATTCAGCCCCGCAGTCGGCACAGTAGTGCGTTTATCTAGGTCAATTGCTCACAGGGAACCCTGATCATGAGAAGAAAATTTACAGAAGCGTGAGAAATTGGTTGGGTTGCATAAGGCAGGCATTACCAAATCCTGACTTGGAGCTTACCATTGTCAACGAAACGAAAATTGTACAATCATTGCATTCTACATATGGGGCAGAAACTTGGAGTTTAACAAAGAAGCTGAACAAGTCAAGGACCGCCATAGAGCGATGGAATGAAACATGTTAGGCGTAACGTTAAGAGACAGGAAGAGAGCGGTGTCGATAAGAGAGAAAACGGGGATAGCTGATATTCTAGTTGACATTAAGAGAGAAAAAAAAGGAAGACGCTTAAGCTTCGCCTTCAGGAGTGGAACGCGATAGCATTCAAAGATCCCTGACAGCTTCTCACGCTTATGTAACATCAATATTTACTGGGAAACGCTAGCAGTGAACGCTGTGCACGAAGACGCGCTTTCTGGTAGAAACGCGGCCTCTTGCGTGGGCCACGGATGCGCGGAGGCGAGCGCCATCTGGAAGGTGTTGTAGCAAGGAACCGAGCGGGGCGCGCCTCTCTATATATGAGTGGTAGAAACGCTTGAATAGAGATTATGCTTGAGTTATGAATTATGTAATAGAATTATGTCTTCTCGTATATTCAAATTACGATCCGATGCTATCATGTCTACAGGATGTGTAAGTCCTGTAGACGATATTTCAGGCGCACTTTACTTTGAGAAATTCAATTAGATCAGTAACGCCTCTGTGTTACACGGAGGGCCTCCGTGGTTGGGTATGCGTGATTAAGAATGATTTTTCGCTCACAAGACTGTCGGCGCCGGACTTTCTGCGACATGGGGGCCATTAACGCTATCGCGTTAAAAATGGAGCTGGGCCGGTCGTGTAATGCGTAGGGTAGATATAACCTGTGGTCCATTAGAGTTACAGAATGGATGCTGAAAGGGAAGCGCAGTCGAGGACGGCAGAGAAATGGACGCGATGACGAAATTATAAGAAATTTGTAGGCACAAGTTGGAATCAACAAGACAGGGGTAATTGGGGACCGCAGGGAGAGGCCTTCGTCCTGGGGAGCAGTGAACAGTAAATACAGTGAACAGTGAATACAGTGAACAGCAGTAAATATAGGCTGCTGCTGATGATAATGAAATCAGTGCGAGCCGAAACAGCAAGGAAAACGCGCTCAGAATACACAGCAACCCCCTGATCCCACTCCCCCATTATCCCTCTCTTCCTTTTTCACATCCCTTCTATGTGGGTGTGAATTGGGGAGCTTCCCCTCCCTCGGTTCTCTGAAATATGGGGAGGCCACACAATCGCCCCGCGTCGCGCTCAACCCCTCGGATCCCCCTGTCCGTGCTGCATACACCGTTTCTCGCGAGGTTGCGCGCTTCTGTTGCAGGATATGCACACGTGTGAGTGAGTGCGTGCGTGTATGATCGGCTCGGTCGCATGCACCGATCGATGACAACCGATAGTTTTCGGAGGTTGCGGGAACGGATCCCGCGAGAAACAGCGGCCAGCTGTATAGAAAGCAACAGACATCCCCCTACCCCCCTTGCCCCTCTACCTCCCCTTTCTTTTTTTTTTTTCCTGAAAGCATGCTCGAGTGACGATTGTCGAGTTTCCCAAGACTCCCTTCACGCCGCTATTAATCTGTCGCTTTTCGGCGATGCCCGTAGAGCGGGCGTATCACCCGCGCACGCGCCTCAAATCCATATATTCCATAGAGTGGCTCGGTCGCGGTATCAATTGCGGCTGCGTCGCGGCGGTGAAAGGAGAATAGTAGGGGGAGGGGGGGGGGCAGTGTCCCTTGTCTCCCTTTATATCCGCGCACGGTGTCGCTAGTTCTCCGCTCAACCTGACGACGTCGCTCGTGCAGCCTGATGCCACTATTTATTGAGCATCAGAGTCAACAGAGGGTTCTACATATCGTATCGACAGCCAGAGAGGTTTAGATAGTCCACGTATTACCCTTGATGGTGCACCAGGTCAAGGGAGACGCGTGGTTAACAGTAACAACGCGGGTAGCGACGTCTTGTGACGCATTGTCGTCCGGCAATAATGCGTTATAAACATGTCTGTGTTCCATGGGATGCTCTCGTCAAAAGGAAATAACAACATCGCATGTATGTTGACGAGCATAGACTTACCGCCGACGCTTTGTACCATGCAGCACCTTAAGATACAGTTGGTCAGATGCAATAATAGCTCTGTGTCCTCTCTGGTTAAACTCTGCGCCTCCAGAATTGCTCATCACGTTAAATTTATGCCGTTGGTAAGGCGACATTCCGTAAAGGATGTACGGGCATTGTTGCAGTTTAGGGAATGTACCGGAGACATAGAGGTGCACAATGGAGCCATCTGGTGACGCTGACGAGCACACAGAACTATATTTGCGTGCGAACCATGTTGTTGTCACAGCAACAATCATTAGAGCGTATCGTCGATTCTTTTCGTTCCATTCTGCGAGAACGGCGATACAACGCAAAAGCGTTTCTAACGCGTAGTGGCAGAAGAACGTGTCACAAGGTGTTGGTGTACCGCCGTGGCATATTGCTGTCTTTCCATTCGGAGTAACTATATACAGTTAATTTCCTCTGGTTGATGAATATGCACGTGTCCATCGATAGGCGCAATGTACTACACAAAAGGGTAGAATCATCTAAATATTTTTAAACGTCTTCTTTTACTTAAACACGTCAGAAATTGTAACACCCATTGTACGTCCGACGCCATTACATGCAGTTCTAATGATATAGTACTAATGGTAATAATGAAAATGATAAAAGTTAGAAATCAATGATAATATTATTATTTGCACTTACATAGATATTTGCTTAAGGTTATAGGGATAAGAAAAAAATGTTTTCGCAGTCAGTATGTCATAAAAAGAAAATCTTGAAAGGTCAAGCCATCTTCACAATTACCTTCTTCAATGTGGCATAGAAACACTCCCATGCCCACTTATCGATATATTCGCTAGAAGATGGGTTCATATAACGTTTATGTCGTGAGAAAGACAAGCTATTTTCGAAATGGTGGTATGAACAAGTTGAAACTACATATATAATATATAAGCCAGCTAAAGTCACGAGCTACGGCGAGGTCGCAACTTCGCATGCGAAATCATTACGGTGCTAAGCCACGTGCACTACACAGACGGCGTTTTATCTATAGGTTAATATAAACCAGTGCAGCTTGAGCTCTATAAACATCTCCAGATCAATTCAACGTCAGTTTTCTTCAACACGTCCGCGAGGATAAAGAACCTCAACAAAATTAGAATGCAAGATTCGTTACATGTGTATTGCACGGTAGAAAATCTTATAACCGGATGAGATATATATATGAGAGGAAAAACGATAGCGGTGGCATTTCGTGTTCAAGCAAAGCGCATAATTACAATCAACGCGGTTGTTCCACGTCTCTGCTGACGTGAACAATAAAGGCGGGATCAAGTCGTCTGCTCGTTAGCGCTGCTTTCAACTATCTTGTTTCGTGTAGAGGACAGTACAAGGAAACGCATGAATGCGCCCAATGCAAGTATAGAGCGCGTATATATAGGATGTTGTTACCGGCGCGGTATCTCCCATTTGCGTATTCTGACATGTTCGTGCAATATAGTACAACGCTCTGTTCTCTTATATTTAAATAGGCAGTGGACGGGCGTATATCGCGTTGTGTCAAGTCCAGTATGATAGAGGGAGAGAGAGAGAGAAAAAGAAAACTGTGCATCGTTACCGCAGCGGAATTTAAACCAGCTCATCAACACACGCGTGTACGTAATACATGCCTATATGCTGGCTATACCATCCGACATTAACGATGCGTGTACATCATCGATTATACTGGAGGACATACACAGGCCGTGACGAACATAACAATTAAACGTCCTGTCCCTGAAATGTCAAATATCTAAGCGAAAAAAAAAACTGGGTTAACCAGTTTACGTATATACGGGTTATCGAAGGAACTAATATAGCATATAGATTTAAAAAAAAAAAGGTGTTGCTGATGCATATTACCTTATAATCAAAGCCGCAACACGGATGCGGTCGTGCTCACTGCTGGCATTGCAAAAGCGATTTGTTTACTCTAAAAAAAAGAAATAAAGAAAGAAGAAAATGATAGCGTGGTACTGACAGGAAATGAAACCTGCATGTGAGTATAATTGCAACTGCAGGGACGGGAACTTCATAAGTTTCTAACGACTGAAAACGAAACGCGTCATTAAAGTTAACACTTTATGACTGTGGCACCTTTTCCCCAGCAAGAAAAGCATGTATACGAATAGTGCAGGTGATAACGAGAGAGAACAAAGAGAGCGGCATATGTATGCGGGACAAAGTATTACGTCAATTACTCCATAAAAAAGCTAATTGCACGCAGTGTAATTAAGCTTCGGATGCGAGTCGCACGCAGATGGAGGTTGCACGATGCGTCGTGCTTAGTGCACACAATGAAGACGAATCATGCACGATTCTACACAGGCCCATTGTAAACGCAATTACAGAGCTGTGTCACTACGCACGCGTCGCAGGCGATCCAGCATCAACAGATGAAGATCTCAAGTCTTTACAACGCGCAGACACTCATCAACGTCGTCTCTGTATGCATAACTGCTTTATTTTTTTTTCTCTCTCTCTTTTGTGCACAGAGCACCGCGAGCGATTCCTAAACCACGACGACACCCCGTGGCCATGGAAGGCGCATGACAGCCGTAAAAGTAGGCAGCAAGACGAACAGGTGTACAGGTATACGCGTATATATGTCTAGCATAAAGTAAGCGGGGTCTTCAATTCACAACCGCGGCTCATTCATTCAACGCTCTTTGTATGTGTGTACTTAGGAGCATGCAAATATGACGTGCGCATGGAGTTTAAAGTCAGGCAACGTTTAAACGAATGAGCTTTTGAAAGCGTCCTCGCTTTTCGCGTCTTTAGCCCCTCCCCTCCCCCCCCCCCCCCCGCCCTATTTCTGTTCACTAGGGGCTTGCGTCGACAGATGAAGCTGTCCGCAAATGGCAAGAAAATATGAAGTCCTTATAGCCGGGCCGTACGCACTTTGTCTTGTACAAGCGCACCAACACACACACACACAGACAGACACACACACAGACGTATACACAGAACTGGAAGTTGCGGCGTAGACAGCTCAGTTCCCGTTTTGATGGAGTGCTCTCCAAGAGGAAACAATTTCTGTCCGCGCGCCCATTAGCAAATGGAACGCAGACCTAGCGTCCACTGTGTTCCCCAGCGAGAGAGAAAGAGTGAGAGGGGAAAAGGAAGCGAAGCTTATAGCGCTCGGGCATGCATGGCACCCTTTTACTGGAATGAGGGAATTATAATAGCGGCTTCACGCTGGCTGGAAACACGCGTGTCTCTATTTAGATGCGCGACCAGTCACCCTCGCGACACTTCAATCGTTCATTAAGCGTTTCGCGTGAACGTTCCCTTACATTGACGGGTGCGGCGAGTCAAGGCTCTGAAGGCTTGCCAGGGCTAAGTAAGCTGAACAGAGACATTTATCATATCGGCGAGCGTCCACCTGTCTTGTATTAAATAACTTGGTCTGGCCTATATATGCAGGTGGGAGGGGGAGGGGGGACATGCGTGCAGAAGCGTTGTCTTATGTTTTCTACGCGGTGTCTCGGAGATGAGGTAATAACACAGGTGGTGTTTCCTTGTGTGACCTAAATGACGAGTTGGTATAAAGACTTGACGTGTTAATAGGAGACAATTGTACTCAACGTGTGTAACGGGATATCGAGTTAAAAAGCAATGATGCACGGCCAGGTGCAAATTTGTCAAAAAAAGAAATAATATAGAAAACCCTATCGATACCAGAACAAACTCGAGGTTCGAAAAGAAAACACAAAACGAGTAAGCGGTTTCGACTCCGCGTGTACAAAAGGAAGGGGTCACGCCATCGGCGGCAGGGTCACGCCACCGCGCACAAAGAAGAAGGGCCGCGTGTCGTCTGCTCACCTGGCGTACAGCAGTGGGGGCGTAGCAGACGACGACGACGACAGGAGGCGAGCCGCCACCGCAACAGCCGGGGACCCCTCACTTCAAGGCGCGCCCATGGTCGGCTTGGCTGGCCGGCGTCGCGCTTCGGACCCCCTCTTCCGGTCGGCGGCCGCGAATTTTCCGGGGCCGTGGGAAGAGCGGTGTCGCACGCTTGGCCAGAGACGACGGCCCCGCGCCCAACGGCTTTCACGCCCGAACTCGCCGACCCGAACTCGCCGGTCGCCCCGCTCTGTCGCGCTCGGCCGCCGACGCTGTCGGCTCAGATAATCGCCGCCTCGGACCAATGGAGCGCTGCGTGCGGGCGTGACGTCAGCCCTCACCCTCTCCCCGGGGGTCCGCGGACACGCCCCGCGAACGGCGCATCTCATTAGCGCCGCGGGCCAATGGGAGAGGCTTCGGGTCCGCCGCGAGGTACGCCTTCGAGAAACCGCCTCTTCGTTGCGGTGGGGGGGTCTGCTACTGTTTCCAAAGGGGGTTGAAGTGCCTCGAAGGGAAGGCGAGGGGGGGCTCGGTCCCCTCTCCTGTAGTGGGGGTCTACGCGAACCCTCCTTCCCTCGTCCTCACCCTTGGGACCTCGGCGGTTGACTGTGCGTCGCCGCCGGCGGGGGGTTCCGTGGCGGACCGGAGTCGTCGAGGGCTGCGGGGGCAAAAACGCGCTCGCTTCCGCAGCTGGCCACTTGCCTCCCGCAGCGTGGATAAACGCCGTGTTTTCCGGAGGGCTTCTGCGTTGAGCCCGTGTGTGTGCGAGGGTGTGTGCGTGTATGGCTCGTGAGCGTGTGCCCCGCGGTCTTTTGGCACCATCGCAACCTGCGCGGGACCGTGTTCGGAGTTGGCGACCGTCGGCGAAGTGACCACTGCTGTCAGGGAGAAGTCGACGGCCGGCGTAGGAACCCGCTTCTGCCATGTTTGGACTCCGGCCTATGGGCGTATTGGACACTACACTACGCGCGACATGCATCTCGTCTTTGTGCGTTTGATGCGGGGGGCAGCATGCAGCACTAAACGGACTTTATGCAGGACAACCTGGTGGCTGCGAGGTTGCGTTGGCAGGTTCTTGTTACAGGTGTTTTTTTTTCTGCTCTTTGTTTCTTTAGCCGGTTACTATGTAAACTGCGTATAGGGCTCCTGAAAAGCCAAGTCCACACCTCCTTTATTGCTTAAACCTGTATATCAAGTAGCTTCCCGCAATTTTCCTTTTATTTGTTGGTTTTTTGTTGGTTTTCAGGTCATAAGATTGTGAGATTTGCGTACGTCGCCTATAATCCCCCAAAAGTGTTAAGTAGCCTAACTTCAGGTAAGATAAAGTTTTAATCCTCGCCGAAAATCATGGAGCGTCTTTTAGCAGGCTGCCAATTACGCATATTGACTCGGTTAATCCTGCTCCTCACAAAACCACACAAAACTACGGCTTACAGCGAACAAACGAAGTTAGCGAACCTTCAATTGCATGGTATCGGAACAGCGCGTCGAGTTATCGAAATTCAGCCGCTTGCCAACTTGACGAAGCACGCGACACGAACGAGTACCGCTCCACAACCGACGACCATATATTCGCGAGATGGATGATTAGTCGCAGTGAATTCTTCACGGCAGTTATATACTCTCTGGGTACGTTATATTAGCACACATGCGGTGCCCAATCATCTCTCTTTGTCAAGCAACGAAATTAATAATAATAATAAAAATATACGAACGCAGGAGTCTACCATATATTTTTCGCGGAAGAAAGTAAATTGAAACCAAACACGCCGCTTAGTGATGTATGATTCGGTCATGCGGGGGCAACCAGTCATCATCAATGTCAGCTCATAGTTCATGTTCACTGTATAGTACGAAGGTCTCTCCCAGTGATGACCAATTATACCTGTCTTGCGTCAGCTGACCCCGTCATATCCGGGCAACCATGTACAGAGTTTAGGTTAAGCGCCTAAACAACACCGGCTAGCCTGATCGCAGTACGCAGCCTGTGCAATTTAATTAAACGGCAAGGTTCACTTGAAACATTTCGCCGCGGTAAGACTCAACAGCAAACGCTTAAGGCAAGTCTATGGCTCGGAAAACACCGTGCAAAAGCTACGAAGCTCCTCAACTAAATCGAGAAGCCCCTATGCAAACGTCGTCGGCTTCGCGGCAAGATTAAACAAACTGTGGTGGAGTATTTTTTTATATGATTGCGTTTAAATGTTTTTAACGAAAAGGAAAATTCACTTTACAATTTTTTTTTCGCCAGTGATACTGGTGTATAAGCAACGACTCCGATTCGTATAGAAGACGTACAGCTCTCCCGTATTCGTAATTCTTGAGCACCTCCTCTCCGTCACCCTCTATAAGTCGTATATTGTAATTGCCGTACGTATTTTGCAGCATTGCGCAGTTTAACTCCGGAAATTGATTAGACAACAGCAACAAAAGTAATAATACGTTAAAGAGGTCTTCACCGCGTGAAGGGTTTGTATGCAGTGAAGCACGCTTTAGAGATAAAAGGAAATCGATATGTTTCCGCTCTTGGTGCGGTCAGGAAACTCGGACGGTGTAAACGGGAAAGTGGTCCATGATGCAGGATGTATTTTTTCTCTCTCTCAAAGCTGATTATATAATATTATTCGAAAGAAAAAAAATGTTGGCGGGCGTACAGCAGGGAGGAGGGGAAGGAGGAGCTACGTGCACCTAAGCAACGTTGTATGTACGTGGCGGTGGTGGTCCATGATGTGTTGTAGCTACGGGCGTGTTTAGCCTGGTGATCGAGGCCGGCATTTGCGCCGCCTTAACGTCTCTATATGCCACGGCTTGCAGAGAAAGAACGCCGCGCTGTCTGCTTATAAAAAGGAGAAGTGATTTTTTTTTTTTTCTGGGTTTGCCAAAGGCATTTTAAGCTTGATACTGCGCCTTCTACGGGCAACATTCGGATGACAACGAACGATGAGGCATTTCGAATCGCCATCGTCGATAGAAAACTGTACTCTATGACCCTATATTTTGCGAGTGGCCTTGTCCGCATACCTTACACGCTACGCTTATAGTGCGCTTTAGAGTGCCGATGTCGAGTACAGTGAGCGCGCGACAACCGATCACAACGCGACGACAGGAGACGCAGTCGGTGCTGACGTCATTTGTGTGCTGTGGACAGTGTATAGCGGCCATTTCTTATTCTTTTCGTGCAAGTGTTTCCATCTCTAGGGAGCCTTTCACGGGGCTAAGGCGAGCAGAGCTGATACGCAGAATCTTCATCATCAGCCTAGTTTATGACTTTTCTTCAGGACGAAGGCCCCCTCCAGATATATAACCCCGTATCGCGTCAGAATACCTTATTAGTATTCTCGCAATTTTTAAACCTAACCTTCTATTTAAAGACCATGCTGGCAGAACAGTTCCTTTTGCAGCTACCATAGATAATAGCGCCAAAGTTCTCTCTAGTAGTTATTGTATGAAACTCCATGGTTTGTAACGCCGGTAAATCCTAGCTGGAGGCAGCGCAACGTCATAGCACAAACACGTCCTCATAGCAATAACCACTATATAGAGATAACCAGCGAGTGCGCAGAGAAGCGTACCGCAGCAGGTATATACCGGGAAGCTATCGCTTGACTTTGACGTTTATCCTCTAATGATTCCTGCCCAATTTTTTTTTTCTGATCTAGTCTAATACAGAACGTCATCGGAAGCTAAAATTCCCGCCATCGAGATCTCCAGTTGCGCGAAGTGTCTGAAAGGCGTGACCTTAATGATTAATTTGCATACCTGCCAACTCTCCTTTTTTATACGGGAGACTTCCGAATTACGACCAATCCTCCAGGTTTTATTTACACGGCCAGAAATCACCCAAAAATGTTTCCGAACCCTAACACAAGAACAATGGCAAAAAAAGAATGATAGAAAGAAAGAAGGAAAGAAGCGCGTCATGCAGCGCAGTCGTCATCGTAATTGTTACTATGCGCGAGGTAGCTAGCCGAAGTCAGATTTAAATCCAAGCCTTTTTTGTGCTGCAAGCGTAGGCCTAACAGTGAGCTTCGCGTCGAGACATCCGTTTCATATCCACCTGTTTTCTTTAGTCAGCTTCGGTGTTATGCATTCTTGTAATGTGAAGAAGCATATTAAGTATGAAAAGTGGTGATTCATGGGACGTAGTACTTTCCTGAAGTATACACGCGCGCATGGGCCATGTTCGATCCCAGAACGAGCATCGAGACATCTAATCACTGTACTGGCAGCCATTTAGAGCTGTTTCTGAGGTGGAGAAGGGCCGTAAAAAAAAAACATTATTTTTCTTTGTCGTCCCACTCTCGCCGAACTTCCCGAATTTCGAGGTCCCCAGGTCGGCAGGTATGAATTTATATCCCTCTTACTTGCTTTTCGGGCCCCTTCATTCTCGAAGCAGCACTCGTATCTGAAGATAAGCAGCTAGCGGTAGATTTTGTTGCGGCTTTAGCGCGAGGCCCGAAGCCAGACTGAAGTGCTTATACAGAAGGGCTTATACCTAGTGGCTTTCTCCCATCTAATGTAGGTGCAATCGTACTGAGATTACGGACAGAGCTTTGTACAGGTTGCGCGCAAGGCCCACCGAGCGCTTGGTCAGTTGTGCACATGCATGTAACACGGCAGCGATTCTTTTGTTTCGTTTTCCTCCGTTTGCTCGTGTAAAGAATCCGCACAGCTCCGTTGATGCAGCGTGCGTGATCTTTACGCGATAAAGGTTATCCTGCAACCTGACAACAGCATACATACCTTTCGCAGGAATTCGTGAATGTGTCATAGGGAAGAGGCGCCATTCCGTAACTTCCGGGTGGCTAATTTCCCGGCGAAGCGTGCTGACGTAAACTGTAGGAACATGCAGGTGATTACGCGTGGCAAATCGGACTTCTTATTAACAAAAACAAAGAAGTTATTACGCTAGAACTGTTCACGAGACCAAATTCCAGCCAATCCTATATATAGGGCCAGACATATTAGCGAGAGCGGCCAGCCAATTGCAAAGAGAATACGAATGAAAAGCTTTGTGAATTCGGCCATATATATAGTTATGTGGAAATCCATAAGGTGGAGTAGGATTCAGGAAAAATAAATTAATGTGCGTCGTCCACCAGTATAGCAACGCCGCATTGCGAAGCTCAATTTCTGATAATTCCGTGTGAGTTTTATTTTCAGTTACGGGATACTGTCCGGGCGGACGACGAATTACCCTCTCGGTGTAGATTATACGTCCATCGTTGCGGCCACATGCATGGTTTTCCCTGTCCGCGCTGGTCTCATCGGTCTGCCCCATCGATGGGCTATATATATCCCCAAGCGATTCCATACCATACCGATTGTCAATCTTTGCTAATGGCGTCTACATCAATCAGTGACAATCCTATAGTTATACAATTCGCACAAAGTCTGCCTCTGCTACTCGCGGAAGACTAAATCTCTCTCTCTCTCTCTCTCTCTCTGTATATATATATATATATATATATATATATATATATATATATATATATATATATATATATATATATATATATATATATATATATATATATATATATATATATATATATATATATATATATATATATATATATATATATATATATATATATATATATATATATATATATATTGATCTATCACTCGCAGGCGTGTAACGCACCCCGCGATTTCTGACGTCCTACGAGCTTCGGATAGCAGGAATATATCTCTTAATTCGTCATGGGCTCAAGTTGCACAACCTGGTTGTGATACCCGCACCGCGTGATTTACTCTATGTAATACGGCCTTCGTCGCCTTTTCAAGTGACCCTCGCAGAAATTTCGCGCTCCGCAGGATAACTCTCTGCCGCGTCACATGGGAAGGCAAACTTTCGTGTGATTCAAACCTCCCAGCAGGCGACCTCGCACTTACAACAGAAGGAGGCGACGTCCCGGACGCTTCGCTTTAAGGACCGTTCAAGGACACACCCCTTCAAGGAAAGTTTTGCCATATTTGCCAACGTTTCTCGCACACTGTCACCCAACGTCCCATACTGAATGCCCCTTGTGGTACAATGGAAGATTTAGACGTCGGTGGCCGAGGATAGCTATAGCTTAGTGGCCGCACCGTGTATATGTCGACAAGTGATGGCGACACCGGCCAGTACAATATCCATCGAGGTGTTCCACAAGAGGGAGTTCTCAGTCCAGCTCTCTTCAATGTTACACTGATTGGCCTTGCCTCTGAACTTCCTAATACTGTGAATATTAACACATATATGCGGACGACATATGGATATGGGCATCTGGAGCCGTTCATCCCCAAATGAGTGCTGGGCTTCAACGTGCAGTGACAATCACACTGCAGCTAAGTATCTGCGGCGTCAAGGCCTCCAGCTCTCAACAGAAAAATATTCCGCGATTGCATTCGCGCGGAAACGAATTACCATGTATCCAATACTCGTTAACGGAGTAGCGATACCTGCAGTAACACACCCCAGGTTTCTTGGCTTAGTCATAGACCGGGGATTATCCTGGTCAAAACACGTCGCCGCAATGAACTCAAAACTGAGGAGTTTTGTTCACGTCCTTCGCGTCGTTGCAGGAAGAACATGGGGCCCCTCAGAGTCATCATTACTCCAATTGTACCAAACACTTTTCGTAGGGTATATATGCTGTACAACATGCCGGTGGGGCTCTCAAGCATGGGACTTAGCTGTGTGCGCACGCTGGAGGGCATTCAAGCATTGCACACATGTTTGGGCCTCCAACGATGCACAATGGAACAACAGCGGAAGCTCGTGCTTGTCCTATTGGTGTATACTTGCTCTGCAAGCCTCTTTGAATGTACATTCGCGTGTTGACCCGACATAGACACCATCCTCTGTCATCACTCCCTGCCACCCACCCAGGTTCCCGCTTTTCCAGGACTCTATCGCGTCATCATAGTATTCTGCCGTAAACATTTTCTTCCGCCTGTATTCCGAGAATAACCCCATGGGTTCTGCCTAAACCTTTCGTTACATCGCAGATCCCTGGAATTTCAACAACAACAACAACAAAAATCCGTTGCATCCATTGGCCTCAAACAACTTACCCTGTTTCACATTTCTGCAGAGTACGGATATACTGTACATGTGTATACTGATGGCTCTGTCACACCATATGCCTCCAGTGCAGCCTTCGCCATCCCACATATGATCATGGCTCGGCTGTTCAGACTATAGAAATGATGTTGACCATAGGTCAACATTAACTGCCGCAGAACTTGTTGCTATCCGGGAGGCACTTCGATTTCTCTCCGAGGAGCCTCCTCACACATAGATGAAATTCTGCGATTGCAAGCCAGCTCTTCAAACTATTGGCTGTATCCTCAGATGGGGTCCGCATTATTCAATGGCTATAGAAATTACAGAGCATCTTGACCACGCAAATAGAAATGGCCACAATGTCTCCTTTCAGTGGATACCTTCGATAGGGAACGAACAGGCAGACGCTGAAGCGGAAACTGCTTTAAATAATGTTTCTGAAGCAAGCATTCCGTTCTCACGAACAGACACAAACGCCCTATTTCGTCACGTAATATCGCGTAACACGCAACCATACGTTGGAACACTGGACCCAACCAGGTCGACGACACAAGCGAGTAAACAAATGGGACCAAGAAATGAACTTTCGTATGCCTCACAAGCTCAAAAGAAGCCAAACAAGCATGGTGCACCGGATTTGCCTTGGTGTCGCATTCACCAACCGTTATAGACATCTGATACGTTGCAGTGATACTAGCCCAAACTGTGAATACTGTAAGGTCCCGCAGAAACACTTGATCATATATTTTTGGTGTGTCCCGCGTACGCGCAAGAACGACCGAAACCGGTCTTTTCCATGGCAAACGTCGATAACAGGTCGCTATCAAACGAGTTTCTTTTAGGTCCTTGGCCTATAATGCAAACAGCGCAGCCCTGATAACAAGTGCCGCTATAGCCTTTCTCCAGCCACTGGGCTGGACGCACGGCTTTAGATATGCCACAACGCTGTGAACTTGTATATAGGCACCACCACCTCCTCCTCCTCCTCCTCCTCCTCCTCCTCCTCCTCCTCCTCCTCCTCCTCCTCCTCCTCCTCCTCCTCCTCCTCCTCCTCCTCCTCCTCCTCCTCATCATCATCATCATCATCATCATCATCATCAGCAGCAGCAGCAGCAGCAGCAGCAGCAGCAGCAGCAGCAGCAGCAGCAGCAGCAGCAGCAGCTAGTAACGTTGGCAGCAGCAGCATCCCTTTTCCTCCCCGTACCTTCTCCACAGTGTATACAGTCAGGCTAGAGCAAGTTATAGCTCAGGCCGACCTCTCTGCTCTTGAGCAAATAAATTTCTATCACTCTACCTTGTGGTACAATGAATTAAAGACTCCGTCACATGCAGAAGCAGGGGAAACATCAGGGAAATTTTTTTCCCTAATAGTGTCATGCTACAACGACGTAGGAGGCGACCATGCAGGCAGACAAAGACGAAAAGCTTTAAGCTAGCAAACCGAATATAACGGGAATTCGTGGCCGCAGCATAAAGGAGGTGACAGACGGCAGTCTGCGGCTGTTCGTGCGGCCTTTACACAAGAGCCATCGCTCACCACGTGACTAGAAAAAAAATATACGCAAACAGACTTCATGCACTATAGCAAGGGACATTTTCGTCGCGTATATTGGCGCCTTGCCACTTTTATAAGGCGCAGGCGTTTTTTTTTTTCTTTCGTAGTTGCATGCTCAAAACGAATACTCGACGTAACCCGTGCACCGTTGGCAAATCATATATAATGTCAGCGTTCTCTTCTTTTTTATATCAGTAATAAATTGAATTCTGGGGTTTTGTGTGCCAAAAAGCACCATCTAACTAATTATGATGCACGTCGTAGAAGGGGGGGGGGGGCGACTCCGGATTAATTCTGACCACCTTGGGTTCATTTACACGCCCCTAAATTTAAGCACCCATTTTTCGCCCCTATCGAAATGCAGCCACCGCGGCCGGATTCAAACCCGCAACCTCGATCTCAGCAGCGCAGCGCTACTCCATAACCACTGCGAAGGTTTACCTATGCTGCATGACTATTTCTGTGATCTCGTGCTTTAATTGCAGCACAAGCTTTTCGCTTATATAGAGGTGCTATATACACCTGATCCCTAAAAGGTGCTTTCACTGCTGTTAAGAACTGCTTCCCTCAATAAAATCTCAAAGATGTCCTCCCTATATACACACATTCTATGTCAGCGAAGACAAGTGACGTTAGATAATCTGTGCCGGAGCGCCGTGGCTTTTCCGATGCTTTTGTTCCGTTTCTTTAACTATATACACATGGGCGGGCGCATATAGAACGAGGTTAAAGGACGCCTCATCACTTGCATTGGGGAATATCCACGAAAAAAAAAAAAAAAACGTCGGTGACCTGAGGGACCACGTACGGGCCGAGGCGAGACAAGAAAGCGTCAGCAGGAAGGAGCGCCCATATTTTTTTCGAGGATGTCAACTCAGCCTGACTCGACAAAGCCGCAGCCCGACTTGCTACAGCGTCTTCATATGTCCGACAGGCAAATTCCAGCCAGCCAACCATCCTATAGATATACATTTCTCGTGTAGATCAAAGCACACTATCTGCCAGGAAAAAAATTGGGACTATCTCTAATTTTTTGCTCTCGATATACACGGTCTCTCATCGAAAATGGACGAATTAGCCACTATACAACGATTCCGCAGGTGGAGGAAGTGTCACTCCGGAGTCTTCGGACTGGGGCTCTTCTTACCCCTCCCGCGAACTGGGCCTGCACCCGAACATCCTGTGATGTGCTCAAAGTGCTCTGCACCTTGCTTGAAGGTGCCGGAACAGAGACAGACCAGCCCGCAGACTGTGAATGGTTAATTATATGGTCAATACCATCCATGGGCCATTTGTGCAGCTACTTCACGAAGAAGGACTGCACATATTTGATAGACTATATCATGCCATGCGACAAGCCGCGATGCTAGAAAAAGAAAGAGAGAGAGCATAAATGTACATAAATGAGAATGAGGGGGGGGGTCCAGGTGCCAGATGGGGGGGGGGGGGGGGGCGTGTCATATATAGTGATGACCCCCTCTTTCTGCCCTCTTCACTGGGCGTAAATGGTAAAGAGTGCTCCGGTAACTGCAGCAGCTCGAGCTCATGTACCCGATGTCCCAGATGTGTAGTGACGCAGAATTGTCGGCTGCAGTGCTTAATCAACATTTTGCGTAATAATTGAGCGAATGTGGGGGCTAAAAAGTACAACGCTAAACATACGGTCTAGCGTTGTGGATCTTGAGTCCCTCTTCCGTTCAGTCCGGGCTATCTTAACATAGGATGTATTAAATAACCGTTTAATTAGGTATCACAGAGGAAACTTCGCAATTCGAGAATTGAGGACCGAAAGTCATAGTAACTCAACAAAAACTTCTCTAAACAAAATATCGTCTTGGCTTCTATGGAGCCTGCAGTACTTTGGAAATGCGGGCGGTCCAGTTTGGTATGGCAGTGCTGAAAGAAATATGAAATGGTGCACCAGTGACGTCGATCCCTATATCCTATCCATTGCGAGTGCAGACCAACAGTAGCGCAAGCTTTCGCTGCAGCACGAGTTTGATGGCGTCTTTCTTTCTTTCTTTCTTTCTTTCTTTCTTTCTTTCTTTCTTTCTTTCTTTCTTTCTTTCTTTCTTTCTTTCTTTCTTTCTTTCTTTCTTTCTTTCTTTCTTTCTTTCTTTCTTTCTTTCTTTCTTTCTTTCCTTTCTTTTTTTTTTTGCGTGGTGACGCCAGGAATCGACACGAAGCGTGCTCTAAACCGTTCCCAACCTTAACCTTGTTGCAGTACCGCAGCTCGGGTAATCACATTTGCCAATAGCAGCAAATAAAGAAAGGCTTTATGGATCAGAACGAAGAGAACTCGTAATTGTCATAGCATCGGCGCCCGCGCAGCAAGGAAGCAGGTGGCGTTTTCTATTAGGGTGGGGACATATCAGCGTCACTGACACGCTACTTAATTTTCGTTTGGGTTCAGGGCAGCCCACAAGTAAAATACTGCACACCGTAGTACCTACGACGATTTTTGTGAAGTTGTTGTGGGGCAACGTATATGACTGTCGGGCTTCAATTTTGTAAATGCAGTTTTGCCTCTAGAATCACTAATTAAAACTTTATTGAAATAGTTTTTTTTTTACTTGTGACCCATATTTTCCATGATGCCGCAACTGTATTAGCCGCCAAACCTTACAGTCTGACAGCAGATTGCAAATGCGCTTATCACAAGTTATCAGCGCAGCACCCTGTGTTATTTGACGCAGAAAATAAAACAGCGTGTATATATCCGCTGCATTCGCGATCTCTGGAAACGAAAGCAAAATGGTGGTGCTGGTGGTGGTGGTAGTGGTGGGGGTGGGGGGGTCGAGTGCGGAGAATAGCTGGAAGCGCTTGCGTTTGGCCCAGCGAATTGCTTGGAAAGAGTCGTCGCGCAGCTGCCTTTGAGATGACGAAAAGGTCCACGCACCGAGTAGAGGTTCGATGCTGGACCCGGCGCATGCAGACGGACGGCATGGGTGGTGGACGCAGGGGATGTGGGACTAGTGTACAGGAGCACTATGTGGGACGACAAGGCGTGGAATGACGCGACGGTTCAAATTGCGAGAGCGGTTGTGACTGAGCGCTCGAAGGTGACATAAGCAAGGACGGGTGCCCTGAAGTCATCGCAGAAGTCGGGGCCGGGGGGTGGATATCGGAGCCTGTAACGCAGCCGAAGCCTGGAACCTTGTTGAGAAGGAAGTGAATGTCCAGCTGGATCAGTCAGATGTCCGGGATGTCGATGTGGAATTCCCGGACACCCTACAACCGCGGGACGTCTGCCGGACTGCGTGAGGCCACGTCGCTCGCCTTGGTAGAGTCGGTGCGCTGACGCTGGCATGGTTGGGCCCATTCGTCCGGGTCACCATTTTTTGGGGAGGAGGCGCGACGAGGTATAGCCGCCGTAGCCGTGCACGGTTTATTTAGGCCAGCCAGCCATGGTGCAGCGGGATCTTGCGAGCGGCAGACACCGCGCCCGCTGAGGTCGAGCGCGCTAGCGTGTTCCATTCTCGCGCTACCTGCACGCGAGCCCTCTGCGCCGGCTTTGGAGACGATAGTCGCGCCGCTACAAAAATGGGCGACGGCGACTGTATACACGTGTGTGGTCACACACGAATGCTCGACGCTGAACGTTTCGTGACAGTCCACTGAGTGAACAAGTGACGTCAATAGTACGTATTTAGTACAAGCTATTATAAAGCACAAATCATCTACATTCCAGGCCTTGTGCGCAGCAAGAACAAACCTATCGTAACTGAGCACACCCGCTTGTGAATTGACAGGAAATAAACAATCAGATAGTGACCGCACCAAAGGAACTTTGCGGAGTCAGAAACATGACAGCCCATTCATTTAAAGTGATTGCCAAATAGAGAAAGAACAACCCAACACACCGATATTGATTTAATTATTGAATTGGGTGGTTTTGCGTGCCAAAACCCCGATCTGATTATGAGGCACGCCATAGTGCGGGACTCCGGTAATTTGGACCACCTGGGATTCTTTAACGCGCACCTGAATCTAAGTACATTGGTGTTATCGCATTCCGCCCCCATCGAAATGCGGCCGCCGTGACCGGGATTCGATCCCGCGACCTCGTGCTTAGCAGCCCAACATATAGCCACTAAGCAACCACGGCGTGTCCTGATTTAATTATTAAGCGCAATGTTGGGAGAGCTTGGAATATATTTCTGGCCCCTCTTTTAGTAAACACCGTATACGCTGCTCACGCTGTTTGACAAGGCGTAATGAGCCTCAAAAGTGCTCACATGCCTTCTGAAGCTGGGACCAAAGCTTGGTGTCGTCCACCTAGCCCCGTCTACGATATCAGCCGAAACAGAGGTTTGCTGAGCCGCACTTGGCGTTGTGCCCATCCATTGTAAACACAGAGGCAACGGAGGCAGCTGAGGTAGGCAATGAACGCGTCACCACGTGATCAAAGATGGTGGCGCCCACGAGGCGCCGAGAAAAGGGTTAAATTATAGTGCCTAGAATATATTCTAGGCTCTATAGTTCAATAGAGGCTCCGTAATATACAGGGTGTCCCACGTAACTCGAGCCAAACATTAAAAATATGCAAATGCCATGTAGCTGTATCGAACCACGGTAATGTAGTTGGCCGTCGCTTGGAGATACTCAGATTATTTTTGCATTCCGCCTACTTTGACAATTGGTCTTAAATAATTATTCAACTTATTAATTATTATAACTGGGGGACCGTGTCAATAAAACAATTGTAGGGCAACATGAACACTTTAAAAAATGGCTTCGTGTAGTTGGGCGGAGCCACACTTTTCTACACCAAGTAAAAGAAATGGAGACACACTAGCTACACGGAGGCATTGGCTACACTCGTGTAGCCAGTGTAGGTAAAAAAAAAAAAAAAAAAAAAAGCCCTAATAGGTTGTGTTTAAATCCATTACTCTTGGGGCGGTTCCCTCTGGATTTAAAATGGGGGTCTTAAAGACGCTATGCATTTGCTGATTGAATGCGGCGGAAGCGGTTTCGAGCAGTGGTTTCGAGAACCGGAAAACTTCTCTGACGGCAGTTTTTGCAACGATGCGTTAGGATCAGCGAGTTTCCGAACGCCGGATGGCAACTATGTTCTAGAGCGAAAAAACAAAAATATTTGTAATCAGCTGTTTTCGACTGCCGCACGAGCCTGTCAACTTGCAACAGGTCAGTCCGGCAAGGGTTGTGCACGTTTACATGTCTCTTAGAGAAGAGAGATTGAGAGCTTTGCAATGGCAACTAGCGGTGTCCTTAGAGTTAGGAGCATTTTCAGGCCGAATCTTTTCAGAGGAAAAGTGGCTATCGTCACCGGCGGAGCAACGGGAATCGGAAAAGCTGTTGCAGAGGAGCTTCTTTACTTAGGTTCGTTTGAAAACTTATATCCTTTTGTAAGATTTGTAGTACGTTGTCTTACGTCAGAAAGAAAGTTGTCTGATTTTATGGGTTGTACTATTTCGCCTTCACAGAAGAGGAAAATGCAGCAGTCATGAAATTTGTTGATTCGGCAGGTTCAGCAAAGTTCACGTTAAATTTGCAGTGACGAAACTTGATGGAACTGTGACCATTTCACTGCCGATTTCAGGATGTTCAGTGATGATTGCGTCGAGGAACGAAGATAACCTGAAGAACGCAGTCACCGATTTTCAAGGAAGGATACTACCGGAGAAAGAAAAAGATCGTGCAACGTTTGTGCCCTGCAATATCCGAAAGGAGGACCAAGCAAGTCATTTTAGTTTACTTATGTTTGAAGAATATAGCAAAGGGCCTAACAGTGGTCACCCGAAACAGCAAGGGAAGATTCGTTTTAGCTGTACTGGGAAACTAACTTAAAACTGTCAATTGTTGAAAACACTTTCGGCAACGAAGTGGCGTCGAGGTATTGAATCTTAACGGACTTTTCCTATGAAAGGTTGCAGAAAATATCAATTTGAAAAAGGGCTCCTAAACTAACGCTGCCTGTTCATAATGCATGAATTCGGATATTGGTATAGGCACAATAACCATTTAAGCAGCGGAATGTATTTTAAGGGATGCTGGAGCCTCTGGAACCAGAAGCAGCCTTCATTGTTCAGTTTAACTTACGAGAAGCAGTTTCAAATGTCTGACTCAAAATTTGTATATATGCAACTTCTCAAAATATTTCACGTGTCTTGCCTTTCGCTTAGGAAATAGTCCGCTACCATTTTGTTAACACTGCATGCTTGAACTACAATGAAACCCAGAACTAGAAAAAAGTGCACAGTTATCCTTAGAAAGCGCAAGCTATAAAGGAAATAGATGTGTACTGGGTACCTTCTACGTGCTCTCCTCTGTCCTTCTGAACACTCTACCAGCAAGCATAAGCGGACAACTTTAACAGTGAAGGAGTCTGCGGAGCACAATGAAATGGTAGTGCAAGAAGTTCAGATTTAAGCAAAGCAAATAAACAGAAAAAAAGAAAATGGGATATGGTTACAAATTCAATTATTCATGCATTTTAGAGGGTGCGAGAAAGAAGAAACAAATCACTCACATAGATAGATGTTATTAGCTGTTTTAGATTGTGCTTAGAATGAGATCTCGTACTAAGCAAAGTACTTGAAGAATGACTGAAATATTGTCTGTCTCTTATTGGTAGTTATTGTTTTTTTTTGTACTTGTGTCATCTATTCCTTCGCTGTGCGGATTCTTTTGTTTAGAGGGTTGTCAGTTTTGTTCATGCCTTGCAATATGTACCAAGAGTCATTGAAATTGGTCGGACACATGTCTTATCAATTTTTCCTTCTTTATTTCTGCCCATTTTTGCAACTCTTCATTTGTTATGCAGATTCCTTCAGCACTTCTTTTTTGCTCTTGCAGTTTCTTTTTTTTATTTATGAAAGTAGCTGCTACAATTTGTGCTTTCTTTGCCTTCTCATCTGTTAGCATTTTATATAATCATTTGGATTTATTTGCCTGTCCTGTTGATTTGTATCTAAAGAAGTTTGTTGCAGCCTACCAGGCACTCCTACTCAAGCCCAGTGCGGCTTTGGCAGGCCTGATTCTTGTACCTGTTTAATTGAATGCATGCAATAAATTATTAATATAATTATTAAATAAAAATGAAGCTATCTAGTAACATTTGTTCGTGTTTATGAAACACAGATCGCGACATTTCACTTGGTGCATTGTTAACTTGCCAACAGCTGGAGCTGGCTAAAACATGCCAAATTTTCCAGCCATTGGGCATTGGCGCACCATGGTACACTTTGTGATAAGTAATTTGAAGAAAGCTGAGGCCCCCAGGTTTTGATCAATTACCGAAAACTTTCAGATTGTGCTCTTCTTTTGTCATATATGGTTTACCCCTTCAGGCACTTTCTGCACAATTGTGCATGCCAAGGTAGTGCATCAAAATCAGCAAACATCACCGCAAAACATTTTGTGGCATCTTTGCCTTTAGCTATTGCATTACCACTGTCACTAATTTAAGTAGTCCACCATCCACAGCATTCTTTAGCAAAGCTTTCTGGCACCTCGTGCTCACATTTTGCCAAATGCCAAAGCATATGTTGCAACTGACTTCACTGGGCAGTACGCGAGCATTGAGACTTCGATATATTGGCAACACATAATTACACACGCATTCAAAAATGTGGTTCAGTCCTTCTACGGTATAGACTGGCAGAAGAAATGAGCAATTTACGAAAGCAGGTGGCATGCTGTTATGGAAACTCAAAAAAATAATGTGTACATTTTATTTTTACCAATATGCATTCAAGTTTACAACAAGCATACACCATGGGCATCAGGCATTCTAAACGTCCGTATATATTGCAGAGCGCACTGCTTATAAGCATGCTGGTGGTAGGTCTTACCATTTCTGTAGCATGTTGCTAACAAAAAAAATTAGTTGCGCATAGCTTTTGTAAGGTAAGCTATAAACAGGGTTCTGTGTTCTTGGTTGAATCCACAAAACACCACTAGTCCGATATATTTTTTACAAATATTGAGCTTCACTGAGAAGTCCCAAGGTGAGATTAACGGTGAAGCTCTCGAGGATGGCGGCCTGTCTCCTTTCCTTATTACAAAAACACAGTTAATATTCTGCCGACTGTGCCATTGCAATAATGAAAGGAGGCAGGCTGCTGTCCTCCAGAATGTCGCCGTTAATCTCAACCTTCTTCCTACTGTCCCTCTCATCCTCATCCGCTGTTCCCTTGGCCCTTAGTTTCTAGATGTCATATATATATATATATATATATAAAATGAAAGCAAACGCTATTGAGCCACTCTACTTATACAGAAAATGTCAGCAGATTCAATTCCTATCTCTACTGCTGCCCAGCAAACTTTCCGTCAACCTCAACCAGTACAAGCCAGCTCTAGTAACGAAATACACATGACAGGCTAGGTCGCATTCCCCATCACCATACTTCACAAGGACTGAATGAAGGACTGAATTTCTATTTGTTTTTTAGAACAATAACATAATGTAACAGATTAAAAAAGTACACCTGATATTCACATTGTGCAACCTGTCCGAGATATTGTCTATGTTTTCTTTCTTTGTCTACCCTGCTTGGTCCAGCCTAGGACTTGCAGTATATGATGAATAAAATAAAGACATATTTTGCACAGCTTAAAATTGTTAAGCCCATATTGATGAAAGAACCTTAAAAAAACTATTAATTAGTGCATATCACAGTACTAAATTGACTGCTATAGCAATTAAGGCAAAATTTCGGCATTATCTTTTTTTGTGTGTGTGAATGGTCATTGACAGCTTGTTCTCTGTGCTTGGACCTTGATCCTCACTTTCGATGTGCAAATGCCTAATGATGGTATCCTTGTGCTTGAAGCTACATCAATGCTTGTCATCCCTTATTGGAACACTGCTTGTCTGTTTGACTTAGAAACTCGATTGTTGGTGTTTGCACATTCCTCATAATGGCACCACCCTCCTGCTATCGTTCTTATTGGTTGCAATAAAGCAGTTTTGCATTGGTTAAAAGATTTTAAGAAATCAGAAAGGCTACAATGCTTAAACTTATTTGAGGCTACAAACATTTGTCATGTCATGTGGAATTACTAAAAGAAAAAGAAACACAAAACTGCTAGTTTGTAGCTGCATAAAACAAGTCACTAAATATCACTAAAAAATGTACTTTGCCAATAAGCGTCACTAGATTACAAAACTGTTGCTATTATATGCATGAAAATAAAATAAGATTTCGAATAGCATTGTCATGTTTGCTCTGAATGCTAAAGGGACTCAAGGCAGATATATGCTATATTACATCATTAAAATTTGGGAATATATATATATATATATATATATATATATATATATATATATATATATATATAAACAAGAAGAAAGGGGGTTAACCGAGGGTCCCGATTTTATTAGTCGTATCATAAGAAGCCAACAAACATTGACACCAAGGACAACATAGGGAAAATTACTTGTGCTTAATAAATGAAATAAAGAAACGAAGAATTAATGGAAATTAAAGTGAATGAAAAAACAACTTGCCGCAGGTGGGAACCGAACCCACAACCTTCGCATTTCGCGTGCGATGCTCTACCAGTTGAGCTACCGCGGCGCTGTTTTCCCATCCACTTTCTTGGGTATTTATCTGTCCTAGTAGAACCCTGGGAGTGGTTCTACTAGGACATTTTAATTTCCATTAATTCTTCGTTTCTTTATTTCATTTATTAAGCACAAGTAATTTTCCCTATGTTGTCCTTGGTGTCAATGTTTGTTGGCTTCTTATGATACGACTATATATATATATATATATATATATATATATATATATATATATATATATATATATATATATATATATATATATATATATATATATACACACACACATACATATAAGAGGTGGCATTACCTTGAGCTTACGTATTACTCTACCCACTTACTCAGCTCACTAGTGGAAAGGACACAAAAACAAGATGGGTGTGATACCACCTTGAATATTCCACACTAGCTCTTCATTATAGTTCTAGACGGTGTATGCTCTGAGCTAGTTAAATGCTTAATAATAAAGGGCGATTACACTGCATTAGAAGGCAAGCAGATGCTCGACCTTGAAAGCTATTAACAATTTGGAATAAGCATGAAATTCGCTTATATGAGCATGTAAAAAAATATGCCTCTAACAAATATAGGCTATAATGAAGGTTCTTTCATGTCAGATGCTACTTCGTTATAACAAGGTTGTATTGTATATGTGAAACTATTGTATAATACGCATTGTGACCCTGATGCAATTGGAGTTACCATTGAGTTTGAAATTCAAAACTGTAACTTCAGCCTTAATTTTCTCCAATTCTAACATTTCTTTCTGCGAAAGAAATGAAAATAGAGTTTAGAAGAAACACTGTGCCCGTGTACCATATATAGCACTTCCCTTTAGCATAGTTGCAATGGTTAAAAGTTAGCTGTCAGATGAAGCTGGGATAACAATTGTATGTGTTGTTGCTGAGAAATCAATGTTGAGGATGTGTCTGCCGCCTCTCTCTCCCGCAGGTGAAAGCGCTTTTTCGGCACACGCTGGATAAACATGGCCGCCTTGACTTTCTTGTCAACAACGGTGGAGGCCAGTTCTTGTCGACAGCAGACAGTATTTCACTCAAGGGCTGGAATGCAGTAGTCGAGACTAACCTAACTGGAACATTTCTCATGTGCAGGGAGGGTAAGTTGCAGCAGCTGGAAGTGTCTCTCCAATGTCAGAACTGACAAGGTTCACTTGAACAACTGTGGCAGCTTGTGCTGGCAAGTGTTAGTGGAAAAGAAGGTAGAAGCCGTGTATTCACCTTGTCACTTTGTCTGGCAAGTGGAAACAGCATAAAGTCAAATGCCGACTGTAGGAAAAAGAAAAACTTGGCACCTGTAGCCTGCATAAACTGTGGCTGCTTGCACCAGCCAAGGGCACTTGGATGTCGAGCGCGAGGTTGCTGGCCACCTTTTATATGTTTTATATGGAAGCAATATGCTCAAATGCAAAAAACACTTATTCAGGTGCACAGTAAAGAAATCTAGGTTGTAAAATTTATCCAGAGCCCTTCACTATCTCAAAGCCCCAGTATTGCTTGAGGACGTAAACCCAATCAATCAATCATGCAAGCCAGTGTAACAGAAAAAAGCGTGTGGGGGGGAGTGACTTTCAATATTCACATTGTTATTGCTGCTTGGAAAACACATATGCACCAACAAAGGTACACTTGCACATTAGGCTGCTTTGTTTCTCTTTATCCTTCCCAGGATGCATAGAGAGGAGCAAAAGAAAAAAATTTTGTCACAGTACACTTTTTAATGCGACAAACCAAATTTTTCAGGAAAAGTGAATTCACAAATGTTTGTCCTTTCTTGCACTCATGGGAAGAAAAAGCATTGCACGCTGTAGATGGTAGACTTCTGCTCACAATTTCAAATTTTAATTGCATATATATAAAAACCTTTGGTTACACCTTTGGGCTACTAATATAGAAGTTTCCATCCGTGCTGCCAGACATTTATCTCCCTCTGTGATGCACGTGCACACACATAGGTGTGTACGTGTGTGCACGCAATACTTCACAAGGTTGAACCATGAAACTGGACGCATCAATTTTCTTGTTTTATCTTTCGAAAATTTTTCTTGAATTTCATAAAACAGCAGGACGCATACCTTCTTCAGCAGTAGTGGTGGACTTCTCCCAGCGCTGCATTTCCAGCACACTTATTTTAGCTTACTGCAATGCTTTCCAGCTTACCAGCATTGGATGGAGGAGCACGGTGGAGCCATTGTGAACATAGTAATGGAAAACTCTCGCGGATTTCCGTTGGCAGCGTAAGGCATTCTTTTGTGACCTTTAGGGCAGTTTGAGTGATGCATTGTACCTCCGTTCGCAAAATGTGCGCTTTTTGACAGGCACTCGGGAGCAGCCAGAGCTGGTGTGGAGAACCTAACCCGTTCATTGTCAATTGAATGGGCTGCAAGTGGAGTCAGAGTGAATGCAGTTATGCCGGTGAGCATGCAGGCTTGCTGTTTTTCAGAAACCACATGAAACAATACACTAGCGCCATGAATACAGAGTTAAATAGCAGGTTTAATCAATGTTTTAAAGCAGTACTGACGACTTTCTTTTTACTTTTAATTTCTTGCATTAAATAAAGTTCCTGAATGCCCAAATTCTAGGAAATGTACTGGCAAGTCTCAGGGCACCCCAAATAATGTGCTTTAATTGCCTTTTTGTGAACCAATTTTGGTCTTGTTTCCCTGGAGGTGCATTCGTCATGATGCAGAAGATGGTTGCATGGGAGTAGGACACTGCAATGTTTTGGCACTCACTCGGGCTCGCTCAGTGATCTGCTGTGCTGCTACTCATTGCGCAGTCCACTGTAAACAACTGGAGCTTTAGTAAGTGCCAAAATGTCGTGGTCACCCTTTGCGTCATGTTGTTATGGCATATGCAAAATGCCAATGTTGCTCCTGGGAAATGAAACCAAAACTGGTTTGTAGAAAAGCACTTGCTGTCAGTTATTTAGGGAGGCTTGCAAGCATGTTTTCTGGGGTTCTCACGACCAGGATTTTCATTTAAAACATGCACATGAAGAAAATGGGAAGTGGAAAATGTGATGTCAGTACTCCTTTAAACTGTGCTCTTTCATTTGCCAATTTATGCCATGCAAACATTAAATTTCTGTAGCTGTTAGTCATTGGAGGGATCAGTGATCAGCGGTGGCACTGAGAAAGATAGGTCTCCTTGTAGAAACATTGGCTCCAGCTGGACACATTGCTCGTTCAACCACTGATGATTGCTTCAATTCTCTGTTCTCCTGTGTACCTCCACCTTGTTACTCATTGGAGCATTCATAAAAAGCAGGAATAGAAGATGTCATTGATAATTCTAATGGCATCATATTTGGATGTTTCTTGCTAAGTGCATTTAGTGCTAATTCATGTCATGTTCCGCTGCACATTACCTCTGATTTGGTAGTGTCCCACAACTTTTTCATGCTAATTAAATTTGGGTTGTCACAATTGGTGAGCTAGTTTTAGTTGCACGCTCCTGGTCTTTGCACGCATCTACCTTTAGCTGTGTTTTATGTGATCTGTTACCTGCCATTCAGTCCAGCGTCAAAGTGCCATGTCAGCTTTTATTCAAGCAAAGCTTTCTTTGTAGCAATCAACAGATTTCAATGCTGTGGTCAGTGGTGGTGGTTGGACTGTGGAGATGAGAGTGCAGGCATTAAGAACGGGAAGAGGGGCGTGGTAAAGAAGAGGGATTTGATTTGATTGACTTTATTCACGGCACATAAAGTTCAAAAGCAACACTGGGGCTATGAGAGACCCTTTTATGAAGTGCTCTGGATTAATTCTGACCAACCTGGTTTTTTTTCACATGCACCTAACTCTAAGTATACATGAGTGTTTTTCTACTTCACCCCGATTGAAATGTGGCCGTGACAATTAGGAATCGGAACATGCAACCCCATGCTGTTGAGCAGTGCAATGCCGTGACCACTAAGCCAACAATGTCGCAGGGGGACGAGAAGGCACTGTGTGGTGCCGATTGGTTAGTGCAAGGGTTCAAAATCATCAGGGGCCATGGTACCAGAGTGTAGACAGCAGGGGGAGTTCTGAATGTAACAGAAGGCAACACAAAAAGCAGAAGGTAGCACAAAAAGAATCTGCGACATTGTACACGACGCAATCGAGCTTCACTCTATAAAGTGCATTTGCATTGCTTGAAGTAGTGGACCAGAAAACAGTGAGCAATTTTAATAATTATTTCGTAAACATTGGCCCGTGCCTCGTGGCATAGCTACCACATGCTCTGGTAGTCAGCAGTCCCGGAACCTGGTGCTGAGCAGTTTTGTAATGGACAACATTCATTTATCTGAAGTCCTCTCAGTAGTGCAAAAACTGGAAGTAAGCAAAGCAGCTGGGCCTGATACAATAACTGTCAAACTGATAAAAAACAATATAAATATGTTAGCACTTACTACATCTGTGTAACCCCAATCATTTGACACAGCAACTTGTCCGAGTAAACCTAAGGTTGCAAAAGTGATTCCAGTCTACAAGGGTGGGAATCAGTCAGAATTATCAAGCTAGCATCCCATACCACTTTTAAGCGTATTTAATATGATTGTTGAGAAAATTGCAGGCAATCACATTAAAAGCTCCCTTTTGAAATACATCAATTCTCACCAGCACAGCTTTCAACCAGAAAGGTCTACATCTACTGCGACTCTTAATCTTACTCAGCTTTTTAATACAGCTTTCCATAATAACACGGTTGCCATTGTAGTTTATCTTGATGTACGTAAAGCTTTTGACACAGTCATCTAACTCTAGTCATTAAACTAGATAATTATGGTTTTAGAGGAAATGTACAACTGTTTTTCAAGCAGTACTTAGGTGTTTCACAGAGGTTGGTCCTCGGACCAATCTTTCTTTCTTTGCATGGAAATAATTTTCCTGAAATGCTAAATAATTCCGAGCCTTCAATACATGCTTAGCTGCATGTTATTTTGCTGTTTGCAATTCAGACAGTGACACACAGCACAGTTTTGCTGTGTGTTGCTGTATGAATGAAAAATACCCTTTAATAATGGATCATACTGCCCTTATCTTTGTAGGTGATACAACAGAAGAATTAAAATAAAAATACAGGAGGAAATATCAAAAGTATCGACATGGTTTACCATTACCCTAAACATTAAGAAAACAAAGCATGCCGTGTTTCATTCTAGTCGAAAAGAAATAAATTATGACCAGTTAAACATATGTTTAGATAGTGCGAGATTGGAACACGTGTCATGCTTCAATTATTCGGGGATCACCTTTGTAACAGATTTGAATTGGAAAAGACAAACACATGTATGTATGTATGTATGTATGTATGTATGTATGTATGTATGTATGTATGTATGTATGTATGTATGTATGTATGTGTAAAACTTGTTTATGCTTGTCACTTATTGTGAAAGGCTTGTGAGTGCGTTGTTCTCCATGTCCTGCGTATTCTTTATTTTGCTTTTGTTCACAGCCAGCCTAGCTACTGTATAGAATCTTGGGGTATTGCTTACAGGATGTATCTATAACCAGTGTCCACATACAAAAACGAGCAATCAGGATTTTTACGTTTGTGAAGGGCACTGACTCAACAGAGCCTTTATTCATATAGCTGAGATTGCTACTTTTAAACCATAAATACTAAAGAACTACAGCAGTGGTACATAGTATTGTAGTGTCTAATGACCCATTTCCCTTAGGCCTCTTCAGATTACCCACCAGAACCACAAGAGCTGCCACTCACCACAATTTTAACCACCCGCCATGTCATAACACTTACGGTTGGACTGATCAAATTTAATGGTGCTCAAATCTGGAATGGAATACTTAATGAAATATAAGAAATTAAAAACAATTTTGTACTTTCATTTAAGATGTTCTTGCTTGGCCACAAACCAGTGTGAACCTTTGCTGTCTTGTTCCTATCATATATAGTCTTGTCAATCGTTTCTGTTTTGTCTGCTTACCCGTGTATTACCCAACACTGCTTACCCGTGTATTAGACCCAACACTACCTAGCCTTCTGGCTATGAGTCCAAACAATTCTTGCGTATTTGTTTGGGCATAATAAAGAAAAAATAAAGACATACTGAGGGTGCCACTGTGCTAGTGCTTAGTTGGCTGTAGTGGCAGAGTGAATGCATATGCTTTGCTTACACCAATTCCCACAGTGTATAGAACGTGCATAATTTTTATTATTGTCATTTCTTTCCCACAACAGGGTACTATTTATTCAGAGTCTGCCGCCAAGAATTACCAGGGTGACTTGTTCAAACTAATAAGGCCGAGACTTCCTGCCAAACGACCTGGTACCCCTCAAGAGGTCTGTGCCGAACATCCGAATTGGGTGGCTTTGTTACTTATCACAATTCCGAGGATGCTTAGAAAAGAAGGAAGCAAGAATAAATGTCAGTCGGTTGATTTTCTACGGTAGCAAAGCTGATTTTTCAGTAAAAGTGGGTTGCATAAGCATTGTGTGCTGTAGGTGGTTCACTTCTCTATGCAACATCAAAGAGGAGCACTTGGCCCCTCAACCTTGCGCTACTAATGAGGTTTCTAATTGTGCTGCCAGATGTTGCATTAAGAGTCTGCAATAATCAAGCAAATAGTAAACAGCGAATTGACACGTGGCTTAGCTGCACGTCACTTTGCTGTTTGCCATTCAGACAGTGATGCACAGCACTGTTTCGCTGCGTGTTGCTGTCTGAATAAAAAATACCATTTAATAACAACGGCACTGTCTGATTGCTATTTGCTGTTCACACAGCGACATGCAGATTTTTCATTTGATGCGTGTAACTACCTCATTCCAAAAATATGCTGTGCATTGCTCAGTTATTTGGGAAGTGTTGCAAACTTAGATTACTTTCATTCGGTACTGCCTTGGTGGTATCAAACGGTATTACACGGTAGCAAATTTGATACTCACATTTAAAAATTTTTTTTTAATGAACCATTGGCAGTGTGAATTGCACACTTTACGTTAGAAGTCGGGCAGTGTGCAACACATTCTGCTGAAACAATTCCATCATCTCATGCAATCTACTATTGTCTCTTTTTTTCCGGGAAAGGTATCGTCAGCAGTTTGCTTTCTGCTGTCACCAGGAGCAACCTACGTGTCTGGAGCTACACTAAATGTGGATGCAGCTGGCCAGTTTTATCCGGCTGTCACACTAGAAATACCAGGTCAGAAGTATCCCTAAGTAGAGCTTTTGCATTGCATGTCAATCCCAATTTCACTCCGAGAAAAATGAGAATAAAGTAAAAGCAGGAGCCCATGTTTCGACAAGTGGACTTGTCTTTTTCAAGGCGACATATGCTTTCCTCAGCACAGTATATAGGGGTAGGGTTCTTCTAAAGGGGAGAGGGGGTAAGGGGAGTGGACGAGGCAACGACCGAGGGTGTGTTTGCGGCAAGGGTATAGAATTAAAAAGAAAGGCATGCTATTCAACGTCGGCGAAGGAATGTGAGGTAGCGCCGTGTGTCAGCCGGTAGACGTGTCACTGTAGGTTCCTTTTTCTCGTAGAAGTGGCCTGGTCGACGGGGGTAGATTACCTGCTCCGCCGGAGGTCAGCGGAGCAGATGCTGCCCTCCAGCAGAGTGGATAATCCTCCCATCATCCAGCCCCCTTCCACCAAAAAAGGAACCTACAGTAATGCGTCAACTGGCCGACACACTGCGCTACCTCATATTTTTCCGCTGATGTTGAATAGCACACCTTTCACTCCAATTCTGTACCCTCGCTGCTAACACACCCTTGGTAGTTTCCTCACCCACCCACCTTACCCCCACTCCGCTTTAGAAGAACCCTACCCCTATATACTGTGCTGAGGAAAGCATATGTCGCCTTCAAAAATGTTGAAACATTGGCTCCAGCTTTTACCTTGTTCTCGTTTTGCTCATCGTGTTGAATTTCCATCTCTTGCCTTCCGTGTTTACCCCTGTTTCACTCTGCAAGTCATGAGCAAACTGCCATTTATTAGCAAAGGATTAACATCATCATACCATGGTTGCCTCTGGAAAACTTAACTTCTTTGTGGCTTAGCCATGCAACTTGAAACTGAGCTATGCAGCCATCATTTCCAAAGATTGCAAAGCACAAGTGCATCTCCAGCTTGGAACAAAGCTTAACTGTGCAGACTGCCAAGTTACAACCACACTTAGTACTGTTGCTTCCGAACATGCTACAACTGGCAGCATAGTTTCCAAGCATACAACCTCAACTGAGCTTCATTTGATTTCAAGCTGTGTGCGCTGCTTGTAGAAGAAATGCAACTCTTTCGTTGCACCCATGGTGCAGGAATGTCATCTCTAAATGCACAGTTAATGTGAAATATCTATTGCCAAATTCTAGAGGCCTTGTAGAAACAGCCTACTCTTTGGCAAAGCCCCCGTCTGCATTGAATGTCTGCATATATATCCGCTGAGTAATTCTACAGAACTGGTTCCTTATTTACTCTAGGACCCTTCCTAGCGAAAATTTGTCTAGCATTCCTTTAAAGGGGTCCTGAACCACTCCTCGAGCTTGGTGAAAAACAGTCTGCGTATAGCCCACACTGCTGTGAACATCTCAGCCGAGTTTTGCTGTTGTACACGGTGTTGCGACTGTGGGTTTGAAGACATGGAATGTGCTTAGCTTGTGGAGGAGTAAGGGAACGTGGGGCTGGGCTCGATATCCAGAAAGTTTTACAAACACGTTTATATTTACATATTTACATATGTACAAGAAAATTCAAAGTAGTACAGAAAAAGTTAATGATGTTGTAGCAGCCGATCACACCTGCGGTCCGTTGCTCTTTTTATGCCTTGCGTGGTCATTGTTCAGTCACTTCCCCCAATCCGGCGTCAAGCGACTGATGACATCAGGTCCCACCAATTCGGAGACCTGTTGCCCTTTCCCTCAGAAGGAAGCTTTGTTGGAAACACATGCACATTGCTGGGCACAAACAGGGGAAGGGGGATCGTACACTGACTCTGTCCCCGGTGTGGATGTGCCAATTTGGGTGGCTAGCAAGTGATGGACTGTATCCTTGCACTGTTTGCCGAAACCTCTCCTGACCGAGGCACTCCTGTGCTGGCCATGAATCATCCGTTTTGGGAACCATTTTAATGAGGCCGTTGGCCCATTCCCCATAATCGCGCTAGCCGTGACCGGAAGTTATAGCCGGGGTGAACGGCCAATCACAACAACGGCATGTAGAGCTCACAAGTGGAGCGCGAAGTCATTTTTCTCTCAGATGCTCTCTTTTCAACAGAAGCCTACTCCTCATTCTCTTCTGGATGCTTTATTTCGTAATAAAGCGAATTGCCATATGCGGCTGCTATTGACCAATAGCTGACGTCAATCAAGAAGAGTGTTTGGATCAGTGCGCTTCTTCCTACTGTTACTGTGTATATTTATTCATGAAGTTAAATAAACAGACTGAAGTAAATGAAAACGTGCTTTCGAATTTCGATAATTACTTACTTTTGGAAGAACCCAGCTATCGTCGGCTCACGTACGCTTGGCCGCGGCCGCCCGCGTAGAAATTAAACTTTGGCCACCCTGCTTTTTGGTGTCGTAGTTGGCAGGTCTCGCTAATTTCAACTAGTTTTTAATGCTCAACTCTCCTCAAACCAAGCGAAACTTAAGGTTAGAGCACAAGCATGCTTGCCAGTGCGCGATCACTTCTGGCTGCTCCTGGTTTGATGCCTTGGCAGACTAAGTGATAGCGCTTCAAAAATGCGCAAGTTGGATGTGGCTACTATCCATCGGTCAAGCTGGTGAAGGACAAAGCCACGTACAATGAAGTACCACGTAGCACAGTCAGACTAGCATATTGTCACGTGCTAGTGACGGTCAAGAACACCGACTGCCAATAACTCCGCTTCTGCTGAATGCATTGAAGTACTTTTTGTGACAAAGTATTTCTGAAATAGCCTACTTTAACTTCAGATGCATTTCTCCTTTAATAAAAAGTGGTTCAGGGCCCCTTTAAGTGCTGTTGTCCCTTTTTTTAAATATGTCTTCATTTCAGATTTCAATTATGGTGCATGCTTTTCGCAATGAAACACGTGTCTTTCCTTGGTCAAACTGGCACATGCTTTTTCAGCTCCGATTACAACACTGATGAAAGAAAACAGACTCTGGTAAAACATCTGGCATGAAAATATGGTTACAGAAGGATGTCATATAAGCCATGTTGGTTTGACTTGCAAAGAACAATGCAGTGTTGATAATTACGCAAAACTGGCTCAAAAGAGAGCCGTGCTTTAGTTACATATTTTATTCTTTTCCTTGCTGCGAGACAGCACGAAAAGTGTTAGAGACGCAGTCCCTTTTCTTTTCAGAGCATGACCGATGGCCCAGGCACGACAGCTGTTCTGGGGATGAGACAAAAGTGCCACCAGAGCAGTAGCAATCGTTCCAGCCACAGGAATAGTGGCTCGTCACCCTCGATCCACAATAAGGGTCAGAAATGCATGGTTGTGGTGGACTAGAGTTTGAGGTGCTTCTTGATGCAATCAACGATATCCGCCTTCTTAGATGGGCAGCGGATGCTTTCTTGCTTGCAGAAGTCCCTCAGGACACTGACTGTGAGGCTGGCCAACTGCGAAATGAGTGCACTGACATAAACAGCTGACCCTGGATATACAGAACAAGACCGCGAAATAGTTATCTGAAGCTCAACTGATAACTCCGCATGCCTTGGACAGTTTTCAGAGATCGTGAAAAGCGGGAACTTACAGATTTCTTCCTCCACAGCATTCAACACACACCTACTACAGTGCTATACTTTTGCATAGGATATTACGACTGTTCAATATGTTAATAGTTCTTAGCACAAAGAAATGCACGACATGAGAGAAGGCTCACAGCACTACGTCTCGTGTGCCTTCTCTCGTGTCGTGTGTTTCTTGGCGCTAAAAACTTCACATGCAATATCAACTAGCTCATCAGTCTGTTTTGCTGTTCAATATATCTCGAATAGACTGTATATAAAGGCACGAGGCTGCACCAACTACGGTGTGAATTGCAGTGACTGTGTGAGTGCTACAGTAGGTGAACTAATGGGATCTTAGCAATAGGAATAGGCGTTCTCTTTTGAAGTACATAGTTAGTGAAAAACTATTGCATAATACAACCCAGGACAAGATGTAAGGATGTGTCGTCATTTTTGTCAGCAGTTATACACTTACACTAAGATGATGTGGCTATGTTTTGGTAAGAGTAGCAGCAAGAGAATAACGACTGCATCACCACTGATGCATGACTAGGTAAGCTACCTGAATCTTGAATGGCTTGGGGAGAGGTGTTCATCACACCTTCCCTTATCTGGAAGGTTGCTATCCTTTTCGCTATTGATACATGTCAATTTTGCACAGGTGCCTTATCGCTCATTAAACATTAAACTTTTTTTGTGCACACCAAGCTAGAACAGGCAGAGCTTACTTGGCTGTATGTACAGCCAACGTCTGATTTTTGGGACTTCCTAGAGGCTGCGAAAACGTCCAAAAAAATGAATGCATGCCTTTTACTGCTTAGGCCTAGGTGGCTATGGCTGCCAGCGTATCTGTGTGCGAGAGTGCCGGTTCTAGGTGAGGAGATAATAAAAATGACAGTGGTGGCAGCTTCGAATAATGCCGCTTTGGATCTGCGGTCATGGCAAAAAGTCCGGAAAATCGGTTGGCAAAGATTTTTTTTTTTTTTTTTGCATCTGAATTATCGTGCATTCACTGTATATAACCCATAAACCTCACTGCCAATTATGTACAAAAGATTACAATAAAGAATGTGCTATTTTCTGTGTTTTCTGAGTCTACATTCTATACATGCTGCACAAGTTTCTTTTGGTACTCAAGTTTTCCATATTGGTTACAAGCCACCAACAAACCAGTATTTGTTTTCAGTGATCACTAGTTGGCAACAACAGCTGTGCTACTGTCATGTCAGAGCATTGTTGACTTAGGTTACTCCATATACAGTAGAATGTCTATAATTGTAATTTCTTGGGAAGGTGCAAGCATTCATATTGCCCTCAAAAAACGTAAAATTATGGAACATGGGAATTATTCAGCTCAAAATTTCCTATTCTAACATCCCCCCCCCCCCCCCCCGTAATCCTAAGACCTTCCTTTATTTCATGGCGAAATATTTTAATGAAATTCGCCGCAGAATTTGAGAAAATTTCGCTCTGGGAGATGCTATTGCACCGCCAATCGTGCGAGCACAGCTTCCCGTTGACGCAGAGTCACCATCTTAGTATCGTCACAATGCGAGAAATCGGAGATAGATAGCCACAGCGCTGAATTTCTCCATGCTGAAATGAAAGTAACAAAAGCACGCGTGAAAACTAGCATGCGGTTTGTTAACCAATACGAGCACGCCACACAACTGCCTTAATGCAAATCTGAATCGCTGACGTGCTTGTTTCACGCACATTTTGGCAAAACCAATCTGCGCACTTTGCACGTTCCGAGGCAAACAATGCCGTGATCTGCCTGGTTATCTCAACTTTCTTTCATTGCTGCATCCCAGCTGCTGCCTGATAAGGACATAATTTTCGCAAAGTAAGGCAATCTGTTTTCTCTGCGGCAGCAAAGCTACTTTGTATTGCCTGATACAAAGGTAGCAAAGTTTCGAGTTATCATCTGGCACTGAAGACGACGGAAGGCGTGGAAAATAAATTGATGCACAGACTAACATTTTTGCCCTACTGAACATTCCACGTGAGTAGACCACTTAGCTTTATAGCATGTGCTCAGAAATATCAAGGGAGCAGCAACATTACCTTGCCACGCTTGGCCTCTTCACGGACGTCCACAGTGCTGCCTTGATTTTCAGTGCGAGCTTTCTTTGCCCCACTCCCATCTCCAGCTTGCTACAAGATGAGGGGTTGAAACAGTCGACATTAAAACAACACAAGGAGATTTCAGGAGTCGGACTTTGTAATGTTCGAAGCTATAACGTACTAACAAAGTCTGCACTGACCATGCCTACCAGAGTGACTGGACTAGCTCATTGTTCTTGCCGAGCAGCTAGCAAAATTTTGCAGTCACTTAGAATATTTCAGGCTTGTTGGCATTTATAATTTTTTGTTAAAAATAGGGGGGTCTCAACATACACTCTTGCTTTTGTGGCTCTTTCAGCACAGTCACATGTCAAGCAAATGAAATCAAAAGGGCAGCCACCATTCCTCAGTGAAATAAGTTGTTTGAGCGAGTGCCCAAGTCTATGACCATATCTTTTTCCTCTTTCATCTGTGTTTGCTAAAAGTACACATTTCTTTCAATAACACTTCAATAAATGGTCGAGCCGCACTGTTCTAGATGCCTCATGCTTCGCTCTTTTACAACTTCATGAACTATGCACCAACGAATCAGAGTAAGCACTTCACCAAAGAGAAACACCGGCACAGTGCAGTTCAGTGCACTTACATAGGCGATTTCAGGTGTCTAAGGGTGCTGCCATGTTTTTCATGGTTGCACAAGGCAATGTCAAACAAATGCACCTGCGACATACTGAATGCGTCGGTGAAACCAAAGTGATGCCTAGAAATTGGGCTAACAGTGTGTGTTGGTCATAGAAATTGTAGTACATGCCTGCGCAAAGAAGCCATGGTCGTGGCCTTCAGTTTCTCAGACTGAACTATGTGCAACACTTACAGCCCGCTTCCTGGATCCCGCAGTGGTGGCATTGCAGCCATCTGGAAAAGCAGCTTCCAAGAAGGCTTCCATCTCCTCTCCTGCTTTGACTTTCATCTTCTCGTGGTTGGGACCTTGTAGAAAAGTATGCGTTATTGTAGATATACCAAACGGACCAAATTAAAGGGTTAACGTAACACGTTACCGTCAAAAGAAACATTTGCACTGCACTTGAACCTTGTTATCACAAAATCGAAGGTGGAGCTGAATGGTAAACATGGAAATAAGACAGCTTGCAGCCCGCGGAAACACTGCATGGCTACACATGCAATGAAATTTGAATG
This sequence comes from Dermacentor albipictus, assembly GCF_038994185.2. Taxonomy (NCBI): domain Eukaryota; kingdom Metazoa; phylum Arthropoda; class Arachnida; order Ixodida; family Ixodidae; genus Dermacentor; species Dermacentor albipictus. The sequence continues at coordinate 100,096,024 of NC_091823.1, forward strand.
AAACAACAAAAGAATCTTCAGTGTGCGCAACACGCAACTTAGCACCTTATGCTACAACCTTGAGAGAGCTGCCTGCTGTTCCATTGTGATGGCATTTTGCGTCTGCTTCCCACTTGTCTCGTCACAGTCGAGCAGCACGTTGCACACAACACAGCACTCCTCTGTGCGATCGAGGAGGCAAACGATCTCTGCCGCGCGGCTTGCCTCAGCCGGCCAATGCGATTGCAGAGGCCACGCCCAACTGCCAGCCGGCACCACAAGGAGAAGCGAATGCACGACCTGGTTGTGATGCACAAGATTTTGCCAGGAGGTCTCCGAGGCCAGGTTTAGCTGCTTGCGCGGTGCGCCGTAGAGAAAGAAGTTAATGCACTAATCTTTTGCACCGCTGCATGTAGCCGCGCAGTATAGTGTGACTCGCGCAGACTTGCACGTGACCCCCTTAGATTGCACCAGGGAGATCTCGGCAGCCACACCCAGCTGCACGCTGGCGCGGCGGGTCATGCAGGAGTGAATACACTAATCTTTCACACTGTCGTGCAACTTGGCGCAGCTTTTGTGGCCAGGCATGTGTACGAGGGAGAGGTCAGTGGAGATGTGCAATAGCGAACTGCGGCATGTGTGCAGGTGCACAGCTATACGCAGTGGTGAGAAAGATCAATGTTTTTTTATGACATATTTGATGTGGGGACGCGAGCGTGTTGAAATGCTGCGACAAACAAGTTCCAAACCCTGCAGAAAGCGATGCATTCGCACGCAATGGTCGGGTCTTTTTTGGTGTCGGAGCTGAATTTAGTTAATTAAATCCATTGGTAGAACAATCTCACTTCGTTAAAACGAGCTTTTAAATGCATATAGATACACAGACCTCTATGGAGATTTCAAGGGGAATTTACTTCAGCAAGTCCCATTTCATTATAATGATGTTCGTATATCATCATGAATTCTGACCTAAAATGGCCAAATTATTCATAAAGACTTCAGTTCCCAACACATTTTACCTCCTCAGATAGAATAAGTTCGCTTCAGCTTCTGCTGCCCTGTGGCTTGTGCGCAGCCTTCTACCAAAAGGAACGAATAAGCAGCAAGAGAAAACTAGGCTCGTCCATCTAATTGCTAGAAGAAAATGCAAGCACCGCTCACGAGGTGAGCTTGTCCTTGGTCATTTTTACCAGAAATGCGTGAATGAACCTAGCTCATTCAAGGCATGGAAGGAGGACATTCAGGATTTTATATGACATTTAGGACTCGTGATATTTACATTTAGGACTCCTGATATTTTTTCATGTAAAGTATTATCCAGACTTTGTTCATTTGGATGTCATAGTAGTAGAAAAGATGTGAATTTCAAATTATCAAATGTACTAGGAAAAGAATAAACAAATGCTTACTACATCAAACACGTTCTTATTTAGTGAATAAAGCTGAAACTCTTGCTTTAACTTCACACGAAATTGGTGCAGAAGTTGCAATTACTGTCATTTTGCAACTGACAAGCACTCCCAGTGGCAAGGGCCTCGCAACTTCCCTTCCAATGTGGCCGCGGCACGAGACCTGTGTCTTCATCCGAGAAGGTGTGCTTTTCACTATTGCTCACACATCCTGATTATCTTTTTTGCCAGTGAGCTGGTTGGCAACAGATAGCTCGTCCATCGCTATGCAGGCTGTGGGTTTAGTGCCAGCGTGCAGGCTGCGGTAGAATTGTGCTTCATCCTCGGCGGCTTGCACTGTATCAAAACCAAACCACTGCGTGCCATGATTGCTGCAGATGAATACGTGGTCACTATCGGCACGATCATGGATGGTGACCACACATTTCCAAAGGCATGCAGTAAATGCAATATAAAGGCAGCAGTGTTCCAAAGTTCCTGTCACTTCTGTGCCATGGCTGCTTGATGAAGTGTTTTTATCGAACGGGCGTGCCCGTGTCATGTTCTCATGCAGTTCCCACTCATGACTACGGTGATTCAGACTCTGCCGGTTAGTTTGTGTTGAACACTAATGCCGCTTTTGCTCTATTGCATTGCATATTTGCAGCGCTTCATGCTCATCACGTTCCAAGGGTCGTTTAAGTTAACCAATGTGCAGCCAAAGGCACCCAAATGAACAAGTTTGATGTTAGAAATGCTTGCCTGGTCTAGAGGGTGAATCTAAATTATCCAAATTAACGAGGGTTGGGTTGAATGAACAAGGTTTTACTGTATCCTGTAACGCCTACTGACAGTATGTAACAAATAACGCCCAAAATAGTTTTGGTAGTGTAGGGTTTGGTGCTAGGACAATGCCTGGTCATAGAATGCCCCCTACTACTGGTAGCCACGGAATGATTAAAGTTGCAACAGCAGTAAGACTCACGTGTGTAGTCCTCAGGGCGTTCCGCATCATCCCGATCGAGAGCCAGGGCTTCCAAACAGCTCCAAAAGCTTTGCAGCTCTAGCAGAGGCAAGCATACACATGTGCAATGTTAGGCTGAAAATGCTGCATGAAATTTCATTTGGATAAACACAGCCTATTAATATAGCAGAACAAACTTCGAAACTGCTTTCGAGACAAACAAGAACTGTTCCAAAAAAAAAGGTCCCAGTTCTGTTTGGAACAAGTCTTGGAGTGATATCTGAAATAAAGAGAATATGGGGCTAAAACAAAGTGCCAAGGAGTAGACAACATTAGGGGCAACAACACATAAATTAGGAACACGTTGTATTGAAATACAAAACTGGTTACAACAAAGTAAGAATTAAACAATGCTGTAAGCATGGCTAAGAAACATCTATGGCACATATTTGAGCGAAACAGTGCAAGGGACGGGACAAGGTGAGTGGCAAACTAACATTCCATCTTTCACGCTGTTTTGTTCGGAGATGTTGCCTTACTAACTGGTAGTTTGGATTCAGACCTTAGTGTAGAACAAGTGGCACATCAGATTAATTGCAAAAGGAATCACAGAATGGGCCACAAACTCCAGGGGCATGGTGAAATTGCTTTTGCCACATATGCAGAAATGTAATGCTATAAGACTTAAAAATAAAATTAGGGTGATTAATGGGATTCACACGACAGAACTGCGTTAGCATTAGTTTTACGTTGTTCTGCTGCTTTTGAGCGTTCCTGTTTTACACGAAATGATAAGACGAACACTTATCAAAGGCATCAACGGGCAAACAGTGTTGTCATTCTTCCCGAGACTCCGCAGTACGCTTCTGGCACCTCACTTCGGCTTCTTTCCAAATGCTCCTGCCCCTCCTCATCAATTCTGACTGCGGGCTGCCGATGCCTTGTCTCTGCTACCGCTGACAAATAGCACTGCCTTTGCTCGTCCATTTTGACCGCACGTCTTTGTCGCATAGCCTTGGCATTCCTCTGTCGATACTCATGTACAGGATCGCTTGTGCCACTCGTAGAGGGCACAATGTCCATCGTTAGTCCTAACTATACAATGCAAAGAACACAAATGCAGCCATTATTTCCACTATCGGAATGTGCGACATGTATCTGGACTTTCCCAGGAGCGAAGTGCACCTGCTGATGGCCAAGCGCCATATGCGGGGCTGCATTCTACCTGCTGCGCGCTGCCTCCTCTACTCTTTCATTGCCTCCGTGAAGGTGGCATGGCGCTTATCGAGGAAATTATCGCGGTTTTCCACATAAAAAGATTAGGAGACACTTGCGTCAGTCATGCTTCGTTGTCTCTGTTAGATTGCGAATTCCAGTACCTTTGCAATACGTGTACTAATCTCAAATAATTTTTGTTCTTTGACTTCCTTACCCACTGACATGTTTAACTGATGCTTCTTACCCTTTTTACCTTGTCATGTTCTTATGCTACGGTTTTTGCAATCACCTATATATATGTTCTTCGTTTCAATAAAAATTTAGTTGAGAGTTAGCGCTCGTCCTGTCTGCTCCTTTCTGTGTCCGTGTTTCACTTCGCGCTAGAAGCCAAAATCATGTGGCACGGCGCTTCCCTGGGTCAGGAGCAGATGTACGACGCGTGCTTCCTCCTCTCCCCTCCAGCCGTGCTGCACCTGTGCTCCCCTCTCTGCTGCATGCTTCTTCTCTTGTGACGTCGGTGACTCCTACCGTTTCACCTGCGTCGACCTCCTGTGCCTCGATATCTCTTCCCTGTTTTGAATCAAATTGAATTCTGGGGTTTTCCGTGCCACAACCATGATTTGATTATGAGGCATGCCGTAACAGGGACTCCAAATTAATTTTGACCAGCAGGGGATCTTTACCGTGGCCCCAAAACAGGGGACATGGGCGTTTGTGCATTTTGCCCTCGTTGAAATGTAGCCGCAGCGGCTGTGATTTGATCCCACGACTTCGTGCTTAGTGGCACAACACCACAGCCGCTAAGCCTGGCAGGTCACCTCTTTTGTCCCACACAACAAGACACAATAAATGGGTTTTCATTCGCATGAGTGCACTAATGCTAATGCAATAAATAAAAGAAGAAGAAGAAGCATGGAACATGGATTATACAGCTGATACTTATACCGATAATTTTGACATGCTCGATTAGTACTTGGACAGCTCCACAACCGAAATTTCGGACATCTTACAGTGCGCTGTTTCATTATTCAGACTTTGCCTGCACGACCATGTGTTAATTTCGCAACCAAGTTGGGAAGAAGGAGTGATATTTTTGTTTCAATACGTTGCTGGTCGTCAGCAGTGTTGCCGGCGCCTTCTCAAAAACCAAAACAAGAGAAGACTAGTCAATTCAGTAGTGGCCGACCGTGCCCAGAGCACGGGACAAGCCAAGGCAAGTTACTCAGTCCTAAAGGCTGCATTTGCAGTGGTTTGTCATGCGAGATCAGTGCGTCTAGGGTTTGCTTATTTATGTTTGAAATAGTGACACAGCCCTGGGCTGCTTCTTTGGTAGCTATTATGAATTTTAGTCAGTCGCTATCATCAAGCAGCTTCAAGTGGCATGAACTACACCCTCAATTTCTGCACCGACGAGGGCGGTGATTAAGCGGACAAGTCTGACAATGATCACTGTGAAGAAACTGTGCGATCATTAGGATATCGCAGTACGGTCGATTGCTGTTATGTTACCAGAGATTGTACTTTTATTTGTAGTGACAGCTTTGTAATGGTTGAAATACAGGCAAGTGGATACATGTGCACAGTAACACGTTGACAGGCTTTTCTGGCCACTTGTGGAATAAAGTCACTTATTTTCTTGCAAATCTGATATATTAAGCTTCCAATTATTCCGACTTTCTGGCAGTTCCTATCGCGTCCGAATTATTGGTCGGCGACTGTAGTGTTTCTAATATAACGCAACATTATTTTCTGTCCAATTTCGCACTACCAAATGTAGCGAGCCTAATAAGCAGGCAACTGTGGGGAAGGACAAGCTCTCAATGTCCATGGAAAAACACGCTCACATGGAAGGTTCTGCAGGTCCAGGGAAATGCGAGAGGCAGGGGAAGGGAGGTACCTGCTCGAAATAGTACAATGGCCAGATCTACGACCACAACGCCTGGATACGTGGCCTCAGCTGCACAAATTCACTGGCCTTCAACATTCATATTATAAATTAAAAAGTACCATGAAAGCATTGTGTGCCACACCTGGATTTTCGAACTTGTCTGGATGATAAGTGAAACGCAGCTTTTCTGCCATCTCCTTGGCCAAGGCAACCAGTGCAGGGGAAGCCTTGGTTGTGCCCTCCTGGAGTGCTTGTAGCCTACGGCGGTCATCGCTGAAAGGCAGCTGTACCACATGAAATCCTGGTGGAACCATCTGCAGACCGTGCTTGTCGCGTTCCTCCTCCTGCATGCAAATGTGAGAAAATCATGCTAGACTGGCACATTACCCTTTTGAACATCCTAGCATATACTTACTCAGAAAAAACAGATGATTACGCACATTAGTAACGCGAATTACAGCCACAAAGCAATCTTCCCTTTTCCAAGTTTCCTTGCCTGGGTATATTGCAACACATCTCTAAAGTGTATTCTGCATGCTTTGGGTCTATTTAATAGCGATCGCCCCATTCCATGGAGCACAAATGGATCTTTGTTTAATGACTTCCTTCAGTCATCCAGTATGTCATCACAAACTGCTGCGTAAAAAAAAAAAAAGTACTTGCCCCAAGGCGGGGTTCAAACTTGTAACTTTTTGGCAGGCATGGCATACGCCATCCCTTCATGCTGGTGCCCTGCCTACTATAAACTCTGGAAGAAGAGAAAGAGGTGCCCAGGCCTCACCGGTGCTCTGGGCCTCTTGCTGTGATGTAGTATTTCATGGTTTTGCCAGTATCGTGAATGCACTTTCATCAAGGGTGAGCGAGAAAATGCTCGCATGACCACCTGAGCAAGGTTAGCTGTCTACTTCGTCGCTCATATATGGACAATGTGCTTTTGGTAGCTTGGACTAGCTACATTCCTGGGAGGGCTAGCTCAATGCTGGAAGCCATAGACTCTGCCAATGAGTACACCACAGCCATGGGTTGCTGTATCAAGAAGGCGTGCCAGATGTCGAGTGAGTAGACATCTAACCAGAGTCAGCAGCAATTTTTCATGGTCTCTTACATACCGCTTTTGGCGTCACAGAACCTGAGCACTCTAAGCAAGCAATTTTTAACAGAATATTCTGAAAGTGTGGCCCCTGGGCAAATCAATGAAATTCACTGAAAGAACATCCTAATAGCAGATGCAGAAAATTCAACCAGGTATACGGGAGAAGTTAAAGACTATTCCGACATTAGGTGCAATCCCCGTTTGTTCCTTTATTACTTGTGAGAAGGAGTCAATGACTGGTGTAATTTCCTATGTTGACCTTGAAATCAAGTATATGGACCACAAGAATTTGCTGAATTCATGGGTGCAGATATTGAGGTTCATCGCTTGGGAACTCTCAGTCCACCAAGTTAGTATTTTCTTCGTCGACTTTTCCAGCACCTGTCAAAATGGCATACGTGATACATCGCATCTGACCATTTGTTTCAAGGCCTCTGTAGTATCCGAAGTGTCTCAAGATACACCACATAAGTGCTGTGTGTAGAAATCAGAAATCAAGTGACTTACCAGCATTATGGTGGACAGCATGTTACCACCAACTGCGATGCACCGTCATTGAAATGTTCCAACTGTCCTGGTTCTCATGAAGCAATGTCGAAGGATTGCCCTAAGATGCAACAGGAAGTTTGTATTCTCCGAAAAATGGCAAGAGACAAACCTTCCCACAGAAAGGCTGCTCGTTCTGTTCGCCGAGACAAACAATGCTCACACAAGAACCACCACTCAGCGACTTCAGAAGCACTGCACTGTGGGCTGCATGTGCCATAACTACTTCTGCCTGTGTCAGCATCGAAGAAGGTGACCACACCTACTGCAAATTCAGGGTCGTTGAGAGCACAGGGAGAACACTTGTCACCCCTGGCTGGCACAGATATGGAGTGGCCTTTGCTGCCCTATAGACTCATGGGCATGACACCTAGTGGCCCTCTACATCAAGGAGTGGATGTTAGGGCTAGTAAAACTGATGACCCTATAGGCAAGCAAGGAGCCAAAAAGAATGAAAAGGAAAGCTTTGAGAAAATGCTGAAGCACCTGCTAGAATCAATGTGCCTGATTCTCTGTGGTCTCCAGACTGCGGCAGCTAAAAGCACTGTGGATGTCCTTGCCGTATTGGAGCCGCTTATTGCTGCTCTTTACATAATGTAGAAGCCTTTCTTGGCATCTGTGCTGCTCACACAGGAGAAATCCACACACAAGCTTCTTTGTTGCAAGTTTTTGTGAAATTTCAATTGGATTCGTGACTCCAGCCATGCTGTGGAAGGCGGATGACACTTCTGAATGGCTTTAGGACTTGGTTAATAACCATGAGAATGCTGAACTTGCCTTTATCGTTGTACATCCCTCTCCCATGTCATCACCTCTCATACAGCCTTTATGTCCCCATTCCTCCTCCCCCTGAGCAGAGTAGCAGGGAGCATGCTAGCTCAGGCCGACCTCTCTGCCTTCCTTCAAGTAAGTTATCTCTCTCTCTCTCTCAGCTATCCTTGTGATTAATCCTTTGATGGACAGTGGGGCATGTTGGTGCCACTACAGTGCGAGTGGACTTCATTGCATCATAACAGTCAACAGCTTGATCAACACTGACAGCGAAATGGAAGTGTGGTTTCATGAGGAGCAAAAAGCACTTAATTTAAGTAAGCATTTCAACAACACTTCCACACCTGTGCTAAAAGGTAGACCAGCTTGGGAGCCTGGGCAGCGCGCGATATCCAGTAGCACACGGGGGCCACACGATGGCGTAGGCAGCTCTGTAGCAGGGCAGCAAAGAGGCGTGTGCTTCCCCGCACGGTGCCCTCATCTGGGTACAGAAAGTGGCATGGCCGCACGTGTGGCTGCTTCTCCAGGTAGCTGAGCGGCTTGAAGCCAAGCAGCCGCAAGCCTGCAAGAAGTCAGCGGCATTTTGTTGAACCAACGTAAGTCAACAAAGACAAAGACAGGAAGAGTGCGCAGATGTACAATTGTGTTCAATATGAGCTGCAACACGGTGCCTGTGATCGAAGAGACCCTAAGACTGCATGGCTACGCTGACATACATAAAACTGGAGAACTAAAGAGTGTTAGACGTGAGTGTGGAGTGTGGAGAACTAAAGAGAGTGCATTACCTAATGCAATGAAACTCTCATTAATTCGAACATATTTGGCCGCACATCGGTTAATTCGAACAACTCTTGGTGCACGGTGAGCGCTGAAGTGTCGTAAATGTACAACGCAGAAGAGCAGAAATGGCGCTAGCTCATCGCTAGTCCGCATCGCCTCAGTGATCACTGGAAACCGCACCTGAATGACAGCAACGCCAGAACACTTTGTGCCTGTTTTTGCCTTTAAAGCTTTATTCTTGCTTTTACCGCTGCACAAAGCACCGCATTGGCTGCGTGCCTTCATGACTGTGTAGTTGTCATCCACGATCGCGTCGATAGCGACTGCAGTTTTGTTCGCAAGCGAATCAAACAGTAGCTTAGTTTTGACTCTGTGCGTGTGTCGGCCGCGTCCCTGCAGCACCACAAGGTCGCGTTGACAGCGGCCGCGGCTTCGTCCGCAGTGGTTGCGGCAAGCAATAGTTTCGTTTTGACAAGCTTTCAAGGATGAAGAGCACCGGGTACATCATGACGGACAGCAACCGGCTCACTGGCGAAAAATTACCTAATCGGGGTGTGCGTGCGGTAGTAAAAAGCCTTCGCTGCTGCGAGTGCTAATCAGCCATGAAATGACGAGAATTGCACCTGCTGCAGTGCTTTTGTGCAATGTAGAAACATGATTGGCTCATTCATTCAGTAAACAAAAGTGTGTTGACATTTCATTTATTATACCCTCAAGACCACAAGGTCTTAGTAAGCATTTGTTTGTCGTAGTAAGCATTTGTTTATTGTTTTCTCGATACCATTGTATAATTCGACATTTGGTTAATTTGGACACTTCTTTCAGTCCCATGAAATCTGAATTATTGAGCTTTTACTGTATTTGGATTTTCTTAACATGCATTACGATGTCGTGCAGAGAGGAGGTTGCATACATCACAAAGAAAAGGTCAGAACTTATCAATTCGACACTACCCTTTCTGTACTATCACAAATTCTAATTATCTTCCAAAAGTTATAATAAATATAAGTTTTCTTTTACTGTTAACTAAAATTATAGGTTTCTATACAACTGCACCCTTTTTCCCGATGAGACTATCCTAACCGCTGAGGCCTCTTCCAGTTCCGCATAGTGGGTGGCAGAAATTATTTTGTAAAGAAGCAGGTAACCAAAAACAAACAAACAAACAAGATGCTGATCTTCACTGTGGGAGAATGCTGCTGTCGCAGTGTATGAGTTCAGAGCCACAGGAATGGCTGAAGTCTGCTTTTTCTCATATGTTGGCACTGCCATGCAGTCCCTTCAACCACGCATACCATTTGTTGCAGATCACACTGAACGTGAGTGTACATATATAACGACTGACAAGTGTGTTTGTTGGAAACACAGTTCTGGGCAAATAAGGAAATGCAACTGTGTATGCAAATACAGTAATCCTTTCAAACTCAGACTTTGATTCCCGGAACAGGATGAAAAATTTTGAGAGAAAACCATTTTTGTTGGTAGTGCGACCAGTTTCAATGCTGTGAAAAGGTGTTCATGCTTCTAAAGAGCGAGTCCCTCACCTGGAGGCGCCATTGCCTTGATCTGCTTCACTTCGCAAATGTCAAAGTGCACCTTTCTGCCGCCATACTCCTGGGTCTTGGCAATGTCACCTGGCATGAGTGCTTCTGCAGTGTCCTGAAAAGAGGAAGGTGAGAGGAAGCACCAAAGGAACACAAGTGAGCCATCGCTGCAACCAGTTCTGAAAAACTGTGCCTGCTTTAAGGTGTTTGTGGATTTGAACAATGTTAGAAGGCTGCATCAGCTTGGCAAATAAAGACCACAGGAACATTTTCAGTCAAAATGGATACAGAGAAAGACGATAAAGCAATAACAGGAAGGCTGACCAATAATGCAGGGTCCAGATGTCCACTGACTGATTGATTTAAGGGGTTGAACATCCCAAGGCAGCTCCTGGGCTATGAAACATGACACAGTGCATGAATCAATTGCCGTATTTACTTGAATGTAGGCCGGCCCCGATTCTAAGCTGACCCCCGAATGTTCGAAGCCAGAAAAAATAAAGAACTTACTTCGAATGTAGGCCAAACAAAAGAGTGAGGACAGCATTCACAAAATGAAAATAGCATTTATTTAAAATGAACATGCTGAGCTCACTCTACGCCATCATCGCTGCTAGCGTTGTCGGTATAGCGCAGACCACAGGTATGCTTGCGGACACGCGCAAGCTCGTGTCTGTGTGTCCATGCATGCACAGATAGCGCAGCACAGCTCGTACGCGACGAAATGCGGCGCGATCTTAGTGAACAGCTCCGGTGAACAGCTGTTGCCCGAGATACTTCAATGACGGAAGTTTTTCTCATCAGTGCTAAGTCCCGCCCGACTTTAATGTTTGACGATGCCTCTGCGGCTAGCGCAACTTTTCATTTGAAAGCGGCACTATAGTGGCATCACCTGTTGGGTGCCATTACGATAATGCCACGCTACGGGGCTCGCCGTAGGCCGATACGACCATGGAAGAAGGAAAATATACAAGGGAGCATTACGTCATGTAGCCAGCCTTGGCAAGCAAACGCTCCGTGAAGCCACAGTGGTGGCCTAAGAAATGACCTTATGTGTCGAGATCACGGAGCAAGAATTGAGATTTCCTGGGATGTTTTGTTCCCAGTAGCTATGCCAGTAGTTTTTATGCAATGCGTGCTTGTTCAGCTGGCCTGCCGTGGCTCAGCCTGCGAAAAAGGAACACTAAAACCAACCGTGCACTTTGATGTGCAATCACATGTTGGGCCACCACTGGTCCAGCAGATTTCGGCTTCAATCGCGTTGCGGTACGCCCCCTCTACTTATTTCCTTACTCCTTGGATGCAACACAGGTAATAATGGCGACATTGCTCGTGTACTTCAGTTGGCTACTGGCATGGCTAGTAGTGGCTCTGATACTGCCTTTTCTAGATGGCACTAGCTATGCACCATATTTATCATTTCCAATTACAAACTGGCATGCTTTTTAATATCCTCAAGTCTAAACTTACCCTAGAGTTTGGTAGGTGATTATTTGAAAGAAACTATCAGCCTAGATTAGAATAAATACGGTAACTACCTGGACTTCCACTCTTATCGGACTAGGATGTAAGAACATAGATGTCAGGCACGCCTGATGTGCCATAAAACACCAAGTCTTTGTGCCAGATGAGTTTGGACCTCTTGGCTCTAGCACATGTGTGAGAAAGTTCGTTTTAAAGCAAACACACAATGTCCGTATGTTTGTGTGCATGTGAGAATGTGCGAAATGCATTTGAAGGAGCAGATTTATTGTGGATGCATGCTTCCAGAATGTATAACGTGCATACCATGCAGTGGGCAATGTGTACAATGTATTACAGTACTGCCACCTATCTTTTCCTTTCTTTATCCTCACCCAGTAGCAAGCCTGGACTTGCTCTTTTGGTGGATCTTTTCTTTTTCAGCTCATCATGACATCTTTCCCTTGCCCATTTCGGTTTTAACAGAACAGCATGAAATGCCATAGCAGGTACTCTCTTGCTTAGATGATAAGGCTGTGTGGGACTACAGGGAGTAGCTGAATATCCGCCATACCATGGCATAGGTGATTCGACGGGAGAGCAGCTCCTCGTTGGTGTCCCTGGCCAGGCGGGTGGTGGCGGGCTTTCCCGTCGGCCGCACCAGGTTGTAGAGGGAGACAGTCAGCTTCAGCTCGGGCCCCAACCAAAAGGCCAATGACATGAGGCGCCGCTTCTTGTGGTCCTTCAGCCGCACCCTAGTTACAACAGAGACAAGCTGCAGTTCACAAAGTAACAATCCACTCAACAGCAGCAGCCTTCAGTGCAGGAGATCAGCAAACAGCAGCCTACTCGAGTTCTGTGTATGACAGAAGTGCCTGGTAATGTTCTCTGCAGCCCATCTTGCACCACTAATGTTAGCCCTCTTATGCCTGCAAATTTTCTTCTCTTGCTGCTACATTCCATCCTCTGCCGCTTCAACTATATTTAATTTCCCTTGGTATTGATTCTGTGTACTACTCCAAATCTTGCAGCTCAAACATTATGAGATTTATTTTTCATCACAATAAAATGGAAGACGAACAGTCCTGTGAATGTAGCATCTACAACAATGAACATTCTGCACAGTCTTCAGAAATGCAGAGTGCTTGTGGAGACCCAGATGTACATTTTGGAACGTGTTTCGGCGAGATCATATGAGTGAAGTCTAGCAGTAGTGGTTAGATGTTATGGCGCAAGGTTTTCTACAGAAAAGTGGTGGAGTGCATTTCAGGACTTTTATTAGCCAGCTGCACACGTCAAGCTGGAAAATTTTGTTTCTGGTTGGCCGTGCAACAAACTGGATCATTGTGTGAGCCTAAAAGTTGCTGTTTGTTGCCCTGCAACAGCCATCATCTGTTGCCTTAGCTATGTTAAGCTTTTGTGCGATGCAGTGAAGCACCTCTTCACCTTGTTGGCAACAGGCTCACTTGCCTAATGGCATTGTGTCCAGAAGACGAGGACAACTCTTTCTTCATGCCTTTGACATGGCATGACAGGCCACAATAATGACCAATGTCACGTAACTTACATGAGCTCTCTTCTTCTGCATGTAGCGATAATGACAAGTACAGTATCAAGAACGAGGATAAAACAATATTCTAAACTTTACTTAACAAAAGTGGGCTTATGTTATGAAGCTGCTGTGGTATGGTATGAAGTCTGTTCTCTCATAATGCTTTCCAACCTAGATGTACTGGATCTGCCAGCTATTAGTTTTTCATTTGTCACGATTCCCATTAACATATAAAGATGCATGGAGGTTTCAGTTACCAGCTTAGTCTAACATTATTTTGGTACAATGAATTTTCAAAACATTGAACATCTTCCCCTTGCCCAATGAGCTTTACATATCCAAGTTAAACTATCACAAAAGCCAAGAATTGCTTTATTGTAGGATGGCGAATGTGCTGCATACCTCAGTAAAAGTTCCTCCAGCTTTTCAGAAGCTTCAGGGAAAGCATCCTCATAGTTCTCTTTGTTGGTCACCAGGTTCTGTTGAAGAAAAAAAAGTGATATAAGCAAAAGTAATGTGCTAACTCAAACAAGAACTACCATCAAAATTTTTTATACTGATTTACCTCATAAAATATGCATACATGCACAAAAGGCATACCTGAATATGCAACTTGACAAACCAAAGTGAAAAATTGCATGCAGGAAAGAGTTCAATAGAACCTCATTCATATGTATTGGAAAAAAAAAATGTGAGAAAAAACATTAACTGGCAAAACGCATGACCAGAAGTTATTAAAAATTTGGCTGACTCAAACGTAGTTGATATATACGTAATGCGAAGCATTGTGCAAATCATTACAGCATGAGATGCCAACGTGTGCTGAGCTTGTAGGGCCTAAGGGATCCAAGACACGTATTGTTTTTATGACTTCGGCAAGCTTACAGCCCCTACAACCCCCCCCCCCTCTCCCCCCTTCATGATTGCACTCCTTGAATTCGGCCAAGGTCAGCAGCTTCTTCGGGCAGAGTATTTTAGCAGGAAGTTTTCACATGCCCTGCTTACCCACTTAGTGGGAGTCAGTGCGGCATAAGACACTAACGCTGTTGAGCTGGTAGGGCCTAAGCGGCCTGAAACGCGCTTTGTAGTTTTATTATTGCATAGCGTTTTAGGACGACGACAGGAAACCGAAACGAAATCGAGCTGGTGGGTGATGGCAGAATACAAGGCTGCCAGAATGAAACATGAAACTCGCTTCATGCTGCCTGCATGCAGCAGGGAATCGCAGCACGTTGGGGTTATCACCTACTAAAAGTCTCCAGCATATGCTTTCAACAGCACTTTGCCATATATGGGGTTGGTGGCGACAGCTTGTGATGTGCGACGACCGACGAGAAGATTCGCTAGTACCATAAGAGAAAACTAAGCATGTGCTGGCATTTTACACGACACGGGCAGGCTAGTACTGCTAGTATTGAATTGTTGGTGTCACAAGATAGTGTTCTCTGGGAATGTATTAATGGGCAAAAAAAGAAGCACAAGTGCACTATTGGGTCATTTTCTCATGTTCCCTATTGTGAATGTTTGTGCCAGGAAATTGTACGAAACGAGGTCATATCAACAAGCTTCTGCTCTATGTGGGAACTGCAAGACAGCAGCAGCCACCACCTAGAAATGCGGGGGGGAAGCAGCAAAAAAAGCTTTACTTTAACGGTGCTGTCTGTGCTCAGATACTGTTCAAATGGTTGAGCTTCTCCAACAGGTGGAAACCATGGTGAGTGAGAACTTTGAGAGGCCAATTAGGGTCAGAATCAAGAGCTAGCCGTGCTTCTATGCACAATGCCAATATCCGCCACTCCCAAGTACTCGATTTGCTTGCTCGCACAGGGCCTGTATGACCCAAGAATGCCTGGCTGTGAGCATGTGCGGCCACATCACCTTCAATACAGTGTCCCTAGAATAGTATGTACGATGCAGACAGGGTGTCCCTAGTTCCCAACATAAACCTACTATGTAGACTGCTGTGTATGACTACAGTGATAAAAGAAATGTAAAAAATTTGGAACAGATATTTTGATTTTTTACTGCAATATGTTGCCAGTAACTTTCAAGTTGTAACAATGTTCTCAAATACCTCTCATGCCCAGTACTGCAGGTAGCAGTAAAGTAGCTGGCCTTGTCACTTCTTCACTGCCACTAATTTGAACTGCGTAACTTTCAACTGTAGTTGGCAGTTATAGGCACCTGAAATGGTTTGGATAATTTTGGCAGACGTGTATTTGGGTACAGCTAAAGTAAAACATTTGCACCACAGTTTAAGTGAAGCATCTCATATTAAGAGGACTATGGGCGATTACAAGTTACCCTTCTCCCTAGCCATGCTTTTTCTCTTCAACTCGTTCGCTAAGTGGTCAGGGCTAAGCTCCACCTTCACTGGCTCTGCGTCCTGATGTGACGTCGTGACGTCTACTTCCGGATGTCTTGGAGTCCGCGCCTGAAGCGTCTTTATCCTCTCCGCTAGCCACATGGATGTCGATCCCAGCGAGCACTTTCCGAGCAGCATGCATTGCAAGCGTTCTGTCACAGCGCTTAGCATGTCCGGTAATCCAGTAAATGCAGACGATCTGGACATTATGGCGGATGGGCAGAGGCGTAAACATAGATAGCATGCACGGCGCTGTCACCTGATGCCAACCAGCAAAACAGAGAGCTAACATTTCTGTGATCAGGAGTAAAACATTTGAAACATTTAAAGAGGCAGTGTGCTCATGATTATGCTGCTGCTGAAAATTTACACCAGCAGCAGAGTAGAATATACCTGGTTACTGATATATTGGCTCTTTTTGTCTGGTTGAGCTCTATGGCACCAGGTGGCTGCACTCTGCAGGTCACTCGCCTTTGCGCCCCCACTTAACCTGCAAAACGCCCAGCCTGCCGGCATTTACCGGAAAACGAAACATACTAAAATCCTCTGCTGCACTAGTAATCTCCCGGCGTCAAGTGATGGCCACAAATGCGAAGATCCTGGCTTCAATCGGATACCGACAGCCTGATGCGCTGCAGCCACTTTACCTGCCTGATGTCGCAGCTCGACATGCTGGCAATCGTTAGATTTGCAGCCTACAATGCAACAAGGGCTGGTCCTCGTGAAAGAACAAAAAACCTCAAAACAAACATTGACCGCACAGCTCACATTAATATGAAACTTGCTGCAACACAAGCAGACAATATTTGCTGTGAGCCAAAGTGCTTGAGTGTACAGTCAAACCTCGATATAACCAAGTTGTACTTGCAGCGAAAAACTTCGTTAAACTGCGAATTTCGTTAATTCGAGGTTTGAAAGTTTGAGCATTAAAAACAACTTCACAAGTTCCCAGAACTTTCCTCGTGGGTAGTATCTTGTTCGTAAGCGCTTATAAACAAATTGCAAGAAGGTTGGGCCATATTAATGCGGTTATGAGCACCAGTTCATGCAGTGCAGATCAGATCGCGCTGGGAGTAATGTATTGACGGAGCTAATGGCGTCCGAGATTTGAGCTTGCTGTGTAGCATGGTGCCGTCAATCTTGGACACCATGGGTGATTGCACTTAGTGCCTGCAGCTGGCACTGGCAAATTAAAAGCAAAAGTACAAAAAGATATGCTCTGCCAAAAAGTATTCGTCCTGAGCAAAAAAGAAAATGAAGGAAAAGTCACAGTTTTGCCAGGAAGGCGGAGCGTTGATGACAATAGCAAAGAGACAACTACACAAGGTATGGTTTGTAGTTTTATCAGCGTCACACACATTAAGGCAAACATTACAGATCTCACTCTATGACCGCGAACTTGCAGTCACAACGCGAATGCTTCACACCGTGTCTTGGAAACCTGAGATTATGCGACCAACGTGTGGGAAACACAAAATGCGTGCCCCCTCCCCTCATCACGTGCTTGAGTGCCTGATCACGTTACCATGCATGCATTCACTCCCTCCCCATCCCTCCTGTGCAGAAGGCATAGTCGGCTCTCGTGTTTCTCTGAGTGCTGGTAGCTGCCACATGCCCTGCTGCCTCTGCAAGTTGTTTACCAATGTAGCACATGCGCTTTGAGAACGGTTTTGGTGCTGAAACTTTTCATGCAGAAGGACATTCGAAATAACCTTTGCCTCGGCCGACATTTTTATAGTTTTTTTTTGCTAGATTGATTAGCCATACATGCTCCAAGTTCATGCTTGAGATGGCCGAAAACTTTGTTGAATCGAAACTGCGTCACAGAATTACATCATTAAATTGCAAAATAAAATACATGGTTTTCAATGCAACTAAGATCTGGAAATGAAAATAGTTCGTTACATCACAAATTTTGTTACATTGAAGTTCGTTAGATTAAGGTTTGACTGTAGTGATAAATTGTTGTGTATTCTCTTGCCATGGCTTTTTTTTAATAGAAACAAGCTAACCAACATTCCAGCTATTACGAATAAGATTCGTTCACTATAATCTTGGAAAAAATTATTGATGACGCAACATGGGCCAACGCTACTAGATACTTTTCAGTTGTAAAACTCCGCCTGGGAGCGGCGCAAGAAGGTGACCCTCTGCCGTCTCCTCTCGCGAGGTGGCGCTGCCGCCATGGTTGGCCCGGTTAGCTGCGGAAGCTTCCCAAAGCAGCAGCGCGCCGCCGACTCAATGCCACAATTTTTTTTTGTTTTGCTGCACTTCGTGGCGCTAAATATTCAAAGAATAGCCTTTTTACATTGTGCACTCTGTAAAAAGCAGCTAATAGGCGAATGAACAGGAGAGTGAGGATTTTCGTTAGTGGAATGTTTTATGTACACATGAAAAAAAGAATAGGACCAGTACAACGCCGGATTGATGAATCTAAGCATTATGCATCGATATTCACAAAAGACGCGCTTTCTTGGTTGCTACAGCTACCTTATGACTGCTTTCTAGTCGAAAGTTTGCATCCCTGAAGTAAAACTGCATCCGCATAACAATGAAGAAATTCAGTACTTCGCACGTGAACGCGAACATATGCGCTGCACAACCAAGAAGAGGGAGGCAGCACCCCTCTAGATAATCTAAAACCTTCCAAAATATCTCTCCGCAAAGGCCTGCCTCATCCAGGGAAGCCAACACACTTTTGTTAGCAGTCTTCATAGAGCCCAGTATCTTTGGCATCGGGTGCTTTAAGGAACCTTGCTTGAGACTTCTGCACTCAAGTAACTGTCACAGCCAACTGCTGGGGTTTCAAAGCTTATGTCCGTTATGCATAGATCCCATGGGGCACCCTTTGTGACTTTACGAATAACATATCCACACAGATAATAAACAACGTCATTGTCCCCCATGTTCATTGCTCATTGCTATGCTCATTGCAAGCACATTCTGGTGAGCTGCTTCGCTCCAGGCAACTTATCAACGTCGCCTCAATGGCATTGCGAAGACTACTTTTTTTACTTGCAGGCTTCTCTCGTCCGCTTGAATGTGTCATTGATGCTGACGAGCACAGGTCCTGGCACACCGTCCACACTACCACGTAGCGCTGTTTTAACAGGTGTATACAGGTTTAGAAGGCGGAATATCTGCGTGAAGTTGGTTATAGTAGGATGGGACTCATCTCAACCGAAGGAACGCACTAGTCTAATGGATTGCTGAAAGAAACGTGAGAGGGAATTTCCTAGCAAACAGTGCAATCTGAATGTAGTCACAACAAATGTGAACAGTGTGTCTTACCTCCAGTGGATCTTGATGTAACTTGGCTGTCGAAACATAGAGCACACCTGGACGCGGCAGATCATCGGCAATGTCTAAAGTCTACATCAGAGTTACTCGCAGTGACTGTCGTTTGTTGTGGTGCAAAAACCTTCAGGTTCTTTTGAATTGCATTCTGTTCTGTCAAGTTCAGCAGTTCCAAAAAATCTTTGATGACCTGACATGATTAGTGTAACAATTTTATATCCCTTAGGAAATGCGCACGAAGTTCAAAGGTGGTGGGCTGATAAACTATGTTGACGTAGAATGCTCGCCGACATTTAATAACACAAAAAAACAGGAGCGAGAACAGACAAAGTGATAGGAAGAGCGCTGCGCCCTCCCTAGCTATCACTTTGTCTCGTTCTCGTGTTTTTTCTTGTTTCATTGCCGTTTCATTGTTCCATTGCAGGTATATTTGCTCACAAGGCGTGCAGCATTTTCCTGGCACACAAATAAGAAACACGAGCAAAACGTGGCACGCTTCTGCACGCATCGGCGTCTCTGTCCACCCGCACAAACGTTGTTCGCACCACCCGCCTTCGGGCCGACAGTGTCGCGCGCGCCACCCCGCGGGCGCGACAGAAAGGGGCCAGGTGCCGCGGCGGAGTTTGACAACTGAAAGTAATCTAGTAACGTTGACATGGGCAGTGAATCGAATAGCTCGCCCAACTGACGTCATGCGAGTTTCCGCTATGTATATGATGACAGGGCAGCTGAAAACTCAAGGGCCTGGCACCACTGCGATCAGTAGTGATTCTCATTTTTAAAACCTTATAATAAGTTACATGCTTTATGCAGAGTACTTAGATGTGTCACTTAATGATCAGAAGGACCTATCCTAACGACTCAGTACATTTGTACAAAATTTTCAGTCTCTTTAAGTAGCTAGTCTTGTAACACTGTGGCGGCCCGCATAAAACCACGTGATCTTCCCAATGAACCACTTGCAAGGCATACCTGGTAGAGGATCTGGGGCCGGAACTTCTTGTCTCCAGATGGCTTCAAGTGAACCAGGTCAAGTTCAATGCCCGACTGGGCAAGGTCCTTGGCCTTGACCACTGCCTTGTCGTCAAGGTCAGCTGAGCCCTTGTGAGGATCATCCTGGTTTGTCAGCACCAGCACTCGCCGCTGCCCCGCACGGCTGTGGAGCGTTTTCATTTTTTTGTTTTCATTTCATGCAACACAGAATATAACCCAGCAATCATCAACCTGCTAAAGCACACAGGCTCCACAGCAAACTTGAGCCTTCCTTTAATCTTGCATGGTAAAGCTATGTATCAAATGTGTGGCGTTTCAAGCATTCACAATAGTTGCACAGCACCGTTGCGTTTCTTGAATTTCGTGTTCCTCGCTTCCTTGCCTGGATGGGATGGTGGCAGGCTATAAAACACTGTTGCTCGGCTGTCACCCCGCCCATGGAGGCTGGCTGCCCCATTGGCCGAGTTTTGGTGGTAATTCGGGTCCTTGCTAGTGTGCGCAAGATGGGATCGAAGAGGCCAGAGACAGGTTTTGTCGTTTTGCTATTGCATATGGCAACAGGAAACCGAAACGAAATCAAGTTGGTAGGCGACACTGGAATACGACGTTATCAAAGTGACACATGATGCCTGCAGCAGAGAACAGCTAGTAATGGCGGAGTGTTTGAGTTATCGCCTATTAAAAGGGTACAGTATGCTTCCAATGGCATTATGCTACGGTGAAATAGATAGGTTAGGATGGTTAATACAACAGGGTCAGCGGCAATAGCTGTGAATGAGATGTGCGACGACCCGCGATGACATTTGATGGTCATGGAAGATGGGACTGAGCGCATGCCAGTATTTTCGCCTTACACAGGCGGGCGAGCAGTGCGGGAAGGCTGCTGTTCACAAGGGATCTAGCAGCCGGAAAACATACAATATGATCGCAGTTTGACGATGTACTGAACATTAGTGCTGAAAGATGGTGTTTACCGTGAACGTAATAACCGGTAAAAAAGAAGCATAACTGCATTGGTTCATCTTTTGTGTCCTCGATAGTGAACGTTCGTGCTAGGAAATAGTACAAAACAGGATCATATCAATGAGGTTCTACTGTATCAAATAAACTTGTTAATCTGGTTCACTAATACAAAGTTTATTTCCTGATTGGCCAGCTCCATTTACAAATATATTACAAAACTTTTGCTTCTGAGGACAAGGCAATACCAAGATACAGTGAACTCTGGTTATAACGAACTCGGATATACAACCAATCATGCTGTACACATCAAAACACTGAAGCTCTATAAATGTGAATGCAAAATATGCGGCTTGTATTAAACTCAACGCTGGCTGCGCTGAATTCTGGGCACGTAACTTCATCACCCCCACTGAAATGCACCTAAATTCATTATTTCCAACAGTACCGGCAGTTACTACATTGCTGAAAGTTGGGCTAATTGGTAACTGACAATCAAGGGTGATTAAGAATACATTATTAAGTTTTGACATAGTCATCCAGGTGCAAGCTGCATGTTTTCTGCATGTGGCAGCCTCTTAACCAAACATGAACAACGTCAAGATTGCAAACATGAACATTTGCTCAAGTACATGCAGTCCTAAGAGACTACAAGGCCCCTTTAGCCAGCCATTCTATGTGAAGGTGAGGGTGCTCACACACCTCCTAAACAGTGAATTTTAACATTTGTAATATCCTATGAACCTCCCACCAAGGAGGGGTTGGTGAAGAGGGCAGGAATAGCATGATTTAGCTCTAGACATACTTGCACACCAGCAGCAGAAAACTTGAAACAGCAGACTGATAAGTACATTGTTTTTATATCACAGTGACTTTTTCAGCGACATTGCTGTAGCTGATATTATCTGCTTCAGAAACTTGTCTGTAAAAATTTTCTTGAAGCAAGTACCTTGCTTGTGTCCTTTTCACCATCAGATGGCTCCTGATGGAATGTTCGGAGATCTAATACTAACAGAAAAGCTTTTTTGCGAACAAAATTTTCATAAATACCGAGATAACATTTGTAAAAGTGCAGAACAAGCTTGAGGTAGTTGGCAGGCATCCACTCACGATTTGGAGAACATAAGAGCGCTGGTCCATAGGACATCAGCCATGTTGACATTGCCATGGCCATACTCCTGCTTGAACTTCTTGGGGCCATCTAGGCAAAGGATTTAAGTACACAGACAGACACCACCACCATGAAAAACAAGTTGAATCCACTATCAAGTGAATGCATTAAATAAACAAAACAAATGACGAATACCAAGAACTTGGTAAATCACAGTCATAGACTCATAATCATTAGCCTATTTTATGTCCACTGCAGGACGAAGGTCTCTCCCTGAGAACTCCAATTAACCCTGTTCTGCGCCAACTGATTCCAACCCTTGCGCCTGTGAATTTCCTAACTTCATCAACCCACCTAGTCTTCTGCCGTCCTCGACGGCACTTCCCTTCCCTTGGTACCCATTCTGGACCCTAATGGTCCACCCGTTATCTAGCCTACGCATTATATGGCCTACCCAGCTCCATTTTTCTCTCTTAATGTCAATTATAATATCAGCTACCCTGGTTTGCTTTCTGATCCACACTGCTCTCTTCCTGGCTCTTAACATCATGCCTAGCCTAATATTCTTCGTTCCATCACTCTTTGCGCAGTCCTTAACTTGTTCTTGGGCTTCTTTATCAATCTCCAAGTTTGTGCCCCATATGGTAGCACAGGTACAATACATTGATTGTACACCTTTCTTTTCAATGATAGTGGTACGCTTCCAGTCAAGATCTGACAATGTCTGCCATATGCTCTCCAACCCATTTTTATTATTCTGTAATTTCATGATCAAGGTCCACTGTGGGTAATTGACCTAAATAAACATATTCCTTCACAGACTCTAAAGGCTGACTGGTGATCCTGAACTCTTGTTCCCTTGCCAGGCTATTGATCATTATATTGTATTCTGCAAATTAATCTTCAATCCCACTCTTACACTCTCTCTGTTAAGGTCCTCAATCGTTTGTTGTAACTTGTCCCCAGTGCTGCTTAACAGGGCAATGTCATCTGCAAACAGAAGGTTGCTGAGCTATTCGCCATTGATCCTCACTCCTAAGCCTTCCCATTTTAATAGCTTGAATACTTCTTCCAAGCATGCATGTGTAGGTTGTTTCACATAAATAATGTGAAACAACCCATGCCATAAGAAGTTGTCAGTACAGGAAACCACTACACAACACTAAAAACTAGCCCATTTTAGTGCCTTGCACTAGAAAGAGACTGCACAAAACACACACTAAGAAAGGAGTGGACAAGAGAAACAGGGCAAATTGATACTGGATACACCAATAAGGACAAAAGGAGGAGAGGTCTGTCACATTTACCATACCTGCAATCAGCTTCTCCAGCTTCAGAACAGTTTCTGCACCTGGACATTCAAGGTCTTGCAGCACAAACACATTCTTGAAGCGATTGGGATTGCTGTCTTTGTCCTTGTTAATGCCAAAAGTGAAAGCAAAGCCGCAGGTGAAAGATATTAGACACTGTCGCAGGCTGGTGAAAAGAAACTGGTTCAGGCATGTCTTTAGGATGACTTCAAAAGATATGAAGAGCAGTGAAACAGGAAATTGAGAAAGCCAGCTTCAGATGGCATTGACTTCAATGGGCATCCGCGAACTCAAATTTTTGTGCAAATACACGAATTAAATTAGTGCACAAATGTTCCCAAATAAAGTTTAAAAACATAATAAAATAAATAACGTTCCAAATAAAGGAATAAAGGGATAAATAAAGAAAAAACAAACAATTTGGCGGCAACACATTAGGCACAGCTAAAATTAATTTCAATTAGAATTTACATTCGTGTTGTGATTAGGTTGCTCACCCAAAATTCACACTTGTGCTCAATGGTGAAATTACTTATAGCTAAATACTTCATACGCACATAGCTTAAAATTTTGGTGCCTCACCAATGAGACCTTGAGCAAAGGTTTAAATCTGTCACAAAAGATGATATCACAAGACACCAAGAAATACAGAATGTGCTGGACCACTATTCGTGATGTTTGGAAGGACAATTAAATCTCCAAAGCATGGTAATTAATTGCAATGACATCAGCATGCTTTCATCTTCCTTTACAGTCCATTATAATCAAGATTAAATCATTCCAAACAGCTATGAAACTGACCATTACTCACCGTGCCAAAAAGTACTATCCCCACAAGGTCTTTTGGACTGCTTGTGATCTTGTTCAGCATCGTGCACTTCGCAGCCTAAGTTAATAAAAACAACCTTTCAAACACTCGTGTAACAAGTAAAACAAAGCCCAAGTTCCACAAAAAAGCACTGCTGGCATACTAATGCAGGTGCATCAGGAGACAAATGTAAATTCTTGTGGGCTAATGATAAGAAAATAAGAAAACAATATTCTACAAATAATATGGAGTCCTTCAATTCAATTACTTCATGCTGCCACTTACAACTGGCTCGCTTTTTTTTTAAATTATGCATATACATTTTATTTCCATTTTCAATGCTGAAATAAAGAAGGGAGGACTGCTCCCTTCCTTGCTAGCAGTACACATGTTCAGACTGCAGGAGAGCCTCTTGGCATTATCCAGGGCTTTCACGGGTTTTTCAGGTGGCCGCTGGAGCTATCTCAAGGTTTCTTAGGAGTGATAGGGAGATCTGAATATCATGCACTTCACTAGTCCAGAAACTCGGGCTATTTGATTACTCATGATCACCTAATAACGGCATGCTATATGAGGAATGTAACGTAGAAGAGACATACATGCCTCTTCTATGTTATGTCCCTTATTTTACATGCTGTTTTTACTAAATGTACCGAAGAATCAGGAGCATATAACTTCTGTTAGGAACGATTGGATCAAGGGTATCAGATCCACAGAATTTGTGAGTTTTTCTTTTTTTGGTAAGGGAACCTATGACAACATGTTAAATCATATTATGAATCTGCTTCTCTTTCCAAGAAAATTAAAAGGAAATGTTATAGTTCAATGAGATTGA
The DNA here is from genome assembly GCF_038994185.2 of Dermacentor albipictus. NCBI lineage: Eukaryota > Metazoa > Arthropoda > Arachnida > Ixodida > Ixodidae > Dermacentor > Dermacentor albipictus. The sequence goes on from NC_091823.1 coordinate 100,120,887, forward strand.
TATGTTAACCATTTGAAATGGCAAATTGGCAAATATGTCTGTATTATCATAAGTGAAGGATGTGTTTGCCAGAAAAGGATACAAAAAGAATATTCAGGTGATAATTATGGCTATGGTAGCTTCCTACAATGTTCTGATTATGGCTCTCAAAGTCGTTAAAGTATATTTTCGCTATGTGTTCAATATGTGGAGGAGTGAGGTCGGGCTCTTGACATTTTTAGCACGCAAGGTGAAAAAGCACTTTCTCAGCATAAACATCGAAGGCAGCATATTCTGAAGACTGCATGTTACGTATACTTAAAGTGTTAGATGCACTGTATGTTTTTACACTTTTCGCGAGACAAAAAGTTAAAAAGGAAATTTCTTCACCTTAATGCACTGCATGAAGGCAGTGTCACCATCGATGTCTTCAAACATGCTTTCTGTAGCATCGATAAGGAACAGGATACCGTCCACTGCCTGCCCATAGTCCTGTCAAAAAGTGCCATTTTTCGCTGGTTAGAACAATGCGAATATGGAAATACTCGCGCGTGATAAAGACAGGAACGGTACCACGGTGCTACTTTCATCTTCGCTCTCGTCATCATCCTGGCGCATCCACGTTTGATCCATGCTAACTGCACTCACACCCGCGCAGTACACTGAGATTTTGCTAAAACGAAAACAAAAGTTCATTATTAAGCGAAACAAACGAACTGTAGACAGTATGCGAAATATCTCAACATTAGTCCATATTTCCGACGCTATAAGTTAAGAACAACGATGCTCTGACACAACTCACAAAAACCGGCTAGCCGTAGTTAACACTGTTCACCACGATCAGCTAGGAATTCAGCGATGTCATCACAAAATATTGTGACAAGCTGGGAGGTATCTTGTGGTGTTACCGCCTAATGGCAAAGCTTGCAGGAGATTTCGATGAGTTAACAGGTGTTTCGGTTGTCAGAAGTGCAGCACGCTCTCCTACAGTGCAAAGCGGCAACAAACTTTAGTCATCGCACGCTCCAACGGCTCGTTCTATTTATTAGGTGAGCTCTGATCCTAGGAATCTGGACTTACTTCTGCGGACGACGCAAACTATTAAACTCTATAATCTACAGCGAACCACAACAGTTTCACCTAGAAACGCCAAGCAGCGCAAACCCGCGAACTGAACATCCAAACAGCCGCTTTTCACGCATGCGTTGGATCACGTGACAAAATCAACAACATCCTGATACGGTCCAATTTTCTTTTAAACACTTTTAATGAGTTCAGCTTTTCAATGTAACAAAATAAATCCAACCAGTATTACGCACTGTTCAAAGTAGGTTTTTCATCCTTTTCTTTAACGGAAAATTGCTTTCCTCGCATTCCTGTTTTGGCAGAATAGAGAGGCGAAGCTGTTGGCAACACGACTAATGTTTATGCTTTGAGGGTTGTGTGTGTTTTGTTGTAGTAGTGTATAACGCTGTTAAGTTTATTCCCACCTTATTGCGTAGAAGATTAAGATCTTTACGTCGTTTTGCCGGATGCCAGAAAGAGAAGCGAAGGTTTCTATTCTAGGAAAAGTTGCTTGGATTCAGAGCAGTCGTCCATCCTAGCGTTTCTGCTAATGCTGCCTTGATGCGTTTGTATAGATGGATGTCCTCCCTAGTTTTCGCGAATTGTTTGCAGTTGTGGTTCTTTTTGGTGCAATACGTGGGTCCTCCGAGTCGGAAGGTAAGTACCCGATCGCCGGATCAATGTGTGTGAAAGCTTCGCCGATATTCTGTTGTGCGAGTCATGATCAACGTGAAGACGGTATCGTTCCAGGTAAAGAGCTCGTAATAACCGTCCCGTCTGGCAAGGTAGCGCGGCGAGTTGATGATGACCTGAACCTTACCTGCAAAGTCGCCTCTGATGAAAGGTAAGCGCCTTTCGTATGCTCACCGTCACAGCTCGGGTGTTTCCAAACGTGTAACATTGCATTGACTCCACCTTATGCACGGGTGCCAAGCGCTTAACTTCGGAATGGTTGCGTTAGGTTCACTTCCTTTTCTTTCGTTGTTTTTTTTTCTTCAGGTTCCATATAACATGGGTTACTCTCCAGGACAAGATGCGCCAGGCGCATCGAATCAAGATAGAGTCTGAACATTTCAACGAAAAGACAGTGACCATCTATCATCTGGAGGAATCCGACACCGGGTGGTACACATGCGTCGCTCGCCACCACGATTCAAATGTTAACCGAGTGTTCAACAGAACGGTCTATGTGTCCGTGTCAACTTACGGTGAGTTTTGCATGGCTTATGCGGAATGTTTTCTCTTTGGAGCAATTGTTAAAGAGAGTTAACGTTGCTGGAACCCAGAACCTTCATGGCGAGACACTTGGCACTTGTTTTTTGGAGTTTAGTCCTGCGCCTTCCGTGTTGTAGAAATCCTGCCACTACGTTGACAGTGCTAATTACCACTGCTTTTCCATTTTCTAGCATCATCTGGCAGGCGGCCTTGCTACAACCAGTCCTTTGTGTGTGGCAATGGGTACTGCATTCCGAAACGATATGCCTGTGACGGTCACGTCGACTGCCATGACAGTTCTGATGAAGCACCCAAGCACTGCGGTAGGTTTTGAAGTAAATTGTGAACATTTGCTTGTGCAGTAGAAATGCTTCGTGAAAAATTTTGTGCCTGTTTAATAGTTGCTGCATCATTGCATTACAAAGCCATACTCTCTTGTACATGCTGTGCTTGCCAAATCACGAAAAGACTGTCGTCGTCTATGCAGATGCCACTTATGTAGTGCAAGAGTCATGATATTTAGGGCAAGGTAACGGCAGAGCTTTCCCATCATGCATGATTGGCAGTGGGGGGTGAAAGCTCTCTGTGTGCTAGAAACAGTAGAGTTCACATGCGTAAGTTAAGGGTGTGTGAGTATTTGAAACATTTGAATACTGAATCGAATAATACCCTCTTCGATTTAGTCTTCAAATCGAATAGTAACTGTTCCTAAATACAAATTTCCAAACACTTCAGATGGTCGCCTGTGCTCGATCAAAGAAAATTGATGTTAACATGCAATAAATTTCATCCTTGCAGCATAGTAGATGTAAAACTTGAAAAGTTACATAGTGAAGCAGGCTACGTCACACAGGGAATCATATTTTACTGGCTAAGCCGTGATAATTCACACACTCTGAAGAGGCCTGTATGGATAAGCAAGCCGCTTATTTTTCCGTAATGCTCTATATGGTGATTAAATGAACAACACTTCCTAATCTGCAATGTAATGCCAGAAATTGGGGAACAAAGGAGCTTTTTGGCGAGCCAGTTAAGTTCCCCTCCCACCTCCATTTACTTGTTGTCGAAAGTGTGAAACTTGTCAAAATGCTTCTTGTCAAAATGTGAAACTGGTCTGGCTGGCAGAACAGATGGGCCACAATGCAAGAAGGCAGAAAAATAAGGTATGCAGAAACCATCGGAGGATGATTGTCAAAGTCAAGCAGTAGCTTCCCAATAGACCTGTTGAGATATGCTGCTGGGGACACTTATCAGTTAGCTTGATGTGCAACCAGCACTGAAATTTTTGTACCAACAGCAGCGCCATAACATGCAACTTAGTGAGCGATGGGAACAATTTACCATAGCACATGCTACAATTTTGCAAATCCACTGCTGACCTTGAAGCATACGTGTGCAGCCGACCTGGCACTGGCGTGCTGTAATGAAGGAGTGCACGCGTTTTTCAAAACATGTATGGCCATGGACAGCTAGCTTGGTCGAAGCATACATTAGGGTAAAGCCAACATTGATACAGGCATGTGTCCGTTATAGTCAAATGTGTCCTCTCATCGTAGTGGCATCCCCACCGGATGGTGTCGGCACATTTTTGTTGCACACTCAAACTACTGTAGTTCTTCATTGGTTAATGCTCTGAGGCATGTGGGTGCCGTGATGTTGCAGTGCTTCCAACGTTGCCGTGCCATAAGAATTAGGTGAATCCCATGAACTACGGGAATTGACGTAAGCAAAGCTTTCTGTGCTGTTTGACTGGCATTAATTAGCGGTGACGTTGACAGAAAATGTCTAATTTCTTTGGCATTTAATGCAATATGAGAGTGGCGAGTTGATGGCAAATATCACCTTGCACGCACCACTGCTGTTCGTCTGCGTAGCGCACGGAAAATGCAGTGGGACATGTTTGCTTGAGGCATTGGTGTGCACCATTGTTCATAACCTCTGAGAAGGTTAGTAATGTCATTGCCTCGCATGGTGCATTGCATCGTGGCAGAAGTGTTAAAATTTCATGGAATTATGGGGCTGTACATGTCCGAACCACAATCGGATCATGAGGCACACCATAGTGGCAGACTGCAGATTAATTTTGGCCCTCTTGTTTTCTTTAAAGCACCATGGCATCTAGGTGTCGCACATCAATTCACCATTTCTGTGCCTATTGTGGTAGCTTTGCAGCTATGGCATTGCCCGAGGTCACAGGTTCAGTCCTGACCACGGCAGCCACATTTCGACGAGGGCTAAATATAAGAACACTCGTGCGCTTAGAGTTAGGTGCTCATTAATGTAGCTTTGAGTCTTCAAGCATGTGTCAGTTGTCTGCTTGACAAATTTGCATGGTGCTTATTTTTCAAGAATAGCAGAAACGTACCGTACTGTACCTTGAACTTAAATTTATCCAGTTTGTCTGCAACCACTGTTGTGTTTAGCGGTAGCGTTTCCTCGACTTCTCACGTCGCCTTTTCCCTCTCCCACCCTCACCCCTATGTATGCGACTTGCAAGTGAAGAGTGCCAAGGCTGTTATTCACTTGTCTCGTTTGCTGCATTGGTTCTACCCATTATCTGGCTGCACTCCCTGCCTTCTCTCTACCATTCTATATACCTCCCCTGTGGACGTTGCACGTTAGTACTAAGGTAACGGCTGCAGTTTCTGCAATGCTTTTGTGGGAGGTCACGGATAATTACAGTTGTCAAGTGAGTACTATGGGGACGCCAATGACCCCAGAGGGCTTTGTACACATATGACGCGTTGCAAAGGTCCAAATGAGTTTCTTGCATCGCCTATCCTCTCTGCCATGCTCCTGCCAGGTATATGCACTCTCTGAACCTCCTCCGGATGTGGAGTGCAAGACGGTTACAGCAGCAGTGGAAAAGTTGAAGAAAGAGGCAAAAAAAGCTTTGTTTTAAAAACACATTATTATCCTTTGTGAGGGTGCATATTGCACTCTGCTGTCAGGATTGGCCTGCCAAGTTGCCACCTTTGATTGCAGTTTCTAGAATTGGCTCACTTTAGTTGATCCACAGCTGTCCGCAAAAAGTGAAACGTCAAAGAAAGCTTTGCTTTAAAATGTAATTTTAACGTTACTGCCCTCCATTGCTTCATTTTTCCTGAGGACATGTGGGAGCAAGGTGTGTGCTAGGGGGAAAGCAACATTTAAGAGTGGGGAGTTAAGTGTGGGGCAAAATGTTCTAGCTTTAATCTCCTCCTGCTTTGCATTTATTCAACATTTTTTAAAACTTCTGGTAGTTTTGTAGGAACAAGCTTTCAAAACTAGCCTATTCCAGTGCAGCATGGTGTCTCAGTGAATGGACACAAGTGTCGCAAGGTGATCAAAAGCTGGTGTGTTGCACATTGGAAAGTCAGAGTGTGGCACGAACTGTGGCGTTCAGGGCCTGACCCCTGCGAGGACAAGGTGCTCTGTGAAGACGGCCGCTGTCTGCCACGCTCTCTATGCTGCGACCCTGCTACACAACCGGACTGCCGAGTCACCTATGTGCTCCCTTGCTGCAAAAAGTACCTGGCCAGTATAGGTAAGGCACCAAACCCGGCGGGTTAGACACCTTCCACACGAGATAAAAATTATTCAGCGATATTGGTCTGTCCTGGTTCCCTGTAGTAGTAAAAGGCATTACTGTTATCTTTTGTTCCCTAACTCCTTTTGCTTCCTTGCTTTCTTTTTATATAACGTTAACTGCTATGGTTTAATTTAATTTTTCTTTTTTGTTCTGTCCTGTGTGCATGTGAATTGACAGGTTTGAGGTCACATGCTGCAGTAGTTTAGCAACCTTGGTGTTGCCCTGCTGAGCTTGAGGGGGTGGTAACCGCATGTCTATGAGAGTGAAATAAAAAAAGAAAGCTTGTGTTCTTACATTTAGGTGCATGTTAAAAAAACACCAGTGGGTCAAAATTAATCTGGAGTACTCCACTATGGCCTGCCTCATTATCATATCATGGTTCTGGCACGCAAAACTTCAGTACCTAACTTAACTGACAATTTAGACATCAGGTTGTGCCATCCTCAAAAAGTTTGAATTTCTGTACTTTGGAAAAAGCAGGTTTAGAAGCTGGTAAAACATATAAACATTGCTTGTTTGAAATGTAAAGGTTGTGAAGAGTTGCTAAATATAGAAAAACATTTGTGCGGGTGCTCTTCAGGCAGTTACACAATGCTTCGAAAATTTATAATTGGTTGCTGGGGAAAGATGAAAAGGTGTAACGGTTTGAAACTTTTCAGTGTTGAGGTAGTGCCTCTGGATGATCATGATGATCTAAAGATATCACTTGGGCAATAGGGAAACATTTTACAAAGGCTTGAGTAGACAAAGGTGTCACATCTGCACTCGTGGTAGCAGAGGAGCACGAGCAGAGTTGGAGGTGGAGTTAAGCTGATGTCATGCGTGGTACACAAAGGCTTTTGCGTAGTTATGTGAGGAGTGGCGCGGTGCATGTTGTCGTTCTCCGACATAGAATGAGGTGTACTCATGATGGGCCCTCTTTGTTCACCATGCCTGCAACACAGAAGCTTAAATGTGAAGAGCAAAATGCCAATGTCTTGGTGCACATATGGCGCTGGAGCTTGCTGGATCTTTCTATTAATGGAGGGACACTGTGCAGGAATGCCATTTAACGGCTGTTGCTGTGTTTGATATACGAAGGTCGTTCAACTCAATCTGGGACTTTTTTTCTTTCCCGTTTTAAATGGATGCCTAGGCTGGAGGTTTTGTATGCAGTAGAAACTGGCACCTGTGCCCTGTTACTGGTAGATGGCGCTCATTTGCCGCGCTTCTGGATAGACTGTTATTCAAGATGGCGGACAACAGTGTGAATGTCTACGTGGAACAGCGTGTTGTGATGAAGCTTTTAGTGAACGAGGGCATAAAACCTGCTGAAATTTACAGAAGACTTTACGCTCAGTACTTTGATGTGACACTCAGTGGCGGTAAGACATTTGAATGGTGTAAGCGTTTCAAAGATGGCTGCACCTCTATTACTGACGATCCTGATCGTGGTGGATCACAGCCCACAATAGTAATTCCTGAGAACATTCTGCGCGTGGAGCAGCTGATTGTGGACAATCGTCACATAATCTGTCGTTAGGAACAGTGAACACAATAATTCATGATCATTTGTTGTTCCGAAAAATGAGTGCACACTGGGTCCCAAAGCAGCTGTCTGCTTTTGATAGACAGAGAAAAGTTGAAGTCTGAAGAGAACTGAAGGAACACAATGAAAGGGGAGCCCAGGATTTTCTGAATCGCATCATGACATGTGACGAAGGAAGGGTTCACCATTCCACCCCAGAATCCAAAAGAGCATTGATGCAGTGGAAGCATACGAATTACCGCCTCCAAAGAAATTTTGAACAGTTGCGTCTGCTGGTAAAGTGATGGGAAAGGTATGTATTTGGTATAAACAGGGAATCATTTACGTTTATGTTTTACTTCATGGTGTCACTATCAACAGTGAGTATTACTGCCGTGTTCTGCGTGATGTGCACAAGAGTTTACGGAAGAAACGTCCGGGTTTGATCACAAAGGGTGTGGTCTTTTTGCAAGACAATGCACGACAGCATACCGCCCAACGCACATTCCAAACAATCCAGGAACTTGGCTGGCAGATATTACCACCTACCCCCCCCTCCCCCCCCTATAGTCCATACTTAGCACCAAGTGATTTCCACCTGTTTGGGCCGTTGAATAAATTCATTGGAGGAACACATTTCAACACTGATGATGAAGCGACGAATAGTGTCCTACAATGGTTCCATCGTAATAATAAATCTTTCCGTGCCGAAGCATTTCAGGCGTTTGTTAAACGCTGGGATAGGTGTACAACTGTACCTGAAGGTTATGTGGAAAAATAAATCCACTTTCCACACTTTGAAATTTGTTCTTCTATTTGTTTTTAAAAAAGTCCCGGATTGACTTGAACGACCCTTGTATGATTACTAATGGTTGCCACTGAGTGTCACATCAAAGTACTGAGCGTAAAGTCTTCTGTAAATTTCAGCAGGTTTTATGCCCTCGTTCACTAAAAGCTTCATCACAACACGCTGTTCCATTAGTAACCTTGCTGGGTGTCCTAGGAGTTCTCAATGCCTTTTCTTGCCTATGTGTGTGCAAGTGCAAAAAAGTTGAGATTTGAGATGATGTGAATGCATTTTATGATGCGAGACTCCACAATTTGTTGTCTAGACCTGTGTTACCTTCATGATTTCAAATTCTGCAGCCCTTCTATGCAGGCGAACAAGCTGACGAGAATAGCACATGATGGTGAACACGGTTTTTTGGTTCTGTCGTTACTATGCGTGTGACATCTATATGAACTCTTCTTGCTGGCCATTGTGACGGTACAGTGCCTCTCTTGCTCGCTCTTGTTCTAACTGACCTGGTAATTGCAGCCAACACTACAACATCGCTGGTAGGGGTGCTGGCACGCCCCCCACACCAGCGGGTGGGTGCCAGCGTGGAATACCTGCAGTCGTCGGTGTACACTGTGGTCAGTTGCGCGGTGGTCTTCATCCTGGTTGCCACAGTCATGGTGGCGGCCATCTGCCGCATACACATGCGCCGTGCGGTCATGGCAAGCCCCTTCCCTTTTGTCAGTAGCCACGCTGACCACCGTTGTCTTCCCTGGTGTCGGCCGCTGCATCACCCAGTCACCACGACAGGGGTGAGTTGACTGTCGTACTAAGACATGGTCACAGGAAAACATGGGTAATAAACAAGATTGGTAGGAAGCTGTCAACACGGCAATTAGCAAAAGGAAGTGATTGAATGGGCACAAGTTTAGAGAATGATGGTAGTCTATAAAACTTGTGTTAGCCGTTAGGCTGTGTACAGAGTATGCAACCTCACACATGCTTTCAGTGTGAAGTCTTGAAAGGGTAGAATCTAGTGCACGCAGAATTCTGTGTCGATGATGTTCAGCACTTCTGCACAAAAGTCAGAGATATGATTGAGCATGTTTTTATAAAGTGTAGTACCCTTCAGTCCCAAATAGAGGCGGCTCATTTGAGGCTACAATTTGATAGGGTGAATATTTGCCGCAATATAAACCAGGAGTGTACAGTTAAACTTTGTTATTGTGAACGTGGATATAGTGGATTATCGGGCATAAATAAGTAAAGGTAAAATTTGGTTGGCCATGCTTTATTTCAATGAAATATTCTAATCCAGTGAAAATGGTCCGTTCTATCTGAAGTTAGGGCCGTGGTGTGTTGTGAAATGCTGAACTTTGCACGAACTGCTGTCAAGAGTTTGATTATTGGAACCTGGAGGCTGTCACAAAAAACGCTGAAAAGATCTAACAAAAATATACTCGAACCTCGAATATACAAAAATATACTCGAACATTGTAACAAAGTGGCATAGGACGAAATAATGAATGTAACGAAATAAATGCAACTCCCCTTGAGATCTCCGCGGAGAACCATGTATCAAAAATAAAGATACATTGTTTTAACAAAGGGAAATTGTCCAGCCAATGGATATAATTAACTAGATTTGTCCCCAAAACCGAAAAATACGGACAGTTGCACACCGAGCCTATTGCTTTCTGCTGGGTTCAGCGCGGCAGTTAAGGATTACCGGGTTGAATATGCCATTGATTGGGTAGCCACATGCACGGTGGCCGTGGTCAAGCAGCACCTGCCTCTTATCATACCTCTTTCTCATTGTGGCGCATAACTGGCGAAGCTAAGTGCGCAGGCGTGCCCCTCCCAGATAGCAATCTCGGAGGTGCCATGCCTGGGTGCGGCAAGCCGCATATACAGGGTGATCATTTAAAATTTTTTACAGAACTTAAAAAAAATCGCCTGTTGCTGATAACATAATTCTGGTCCTTGAGCTGGATTATTCAGAGAGACGGGCATTACTTGCACTAAAAAGTGAAACACACACTCAACTAATTAACAAAATGTACTATTTATCTTCTTAGTTAATTACTGCATAGCGCATGTGGCAATTTATTAATTGTAGCTAGTAAGATTGCAAAGCGTACCAGCTTAGAAAGAATTTTCAGAATGACGCCAGTTTGGAGATATGCGGCGTCAAAGTTTCCGTAAAAATGCACTGTTGTTCCACTTACTTTTTTAAGAAAATGCTCTTTCGGGCATCGAAGCGCTAACATAACTGGAACGCTCATGTATTTCATGCCACACTTTGGGAAATAACATCTCTGTAACTGGTGTCGTCCCGGAAATTCGTATGAAGTGGATACATCTCACAAGCTCACCGGCTACAATTTGTAAATTGCGATACACGCCATAAAGTAATTAAGTAAATTAGTGAGTTACTGTTAATTAGTTGAATATGTGTTTTGATTTCTTGTGCTAGTAATGTCTGCGTCTTGGAATAATCCAGCTCAAGGACAAGGATTATGTTATCTACAGCAGGCAATGTTTGAAAATTTCGTAAGACTTAAAAATGATCACCCTGTAGATAATGCTGCTTGCGTATGGTGTGCAAAAAACCAGTGCCTCCAGTTCCCTCTCTCGCTGCGGTGCAGTGAGATTGCACCTCTGAGATTGTGTCAGTGTGATCTTGGAAGCCACAAGCCGTCCAAGCTAAGCCAAGCGGCCGCACTTTCACTGCAGGGCCGTGGGACAAGTGAGGCCACAAGAAAGCGTCAGATCAGATAGTTTCACATTCATGTGCCGAACACGTCTGCCTATATTGTTGACAATGTGTCTGGTGCTGTGACGAGCTTTGTCGGTCAGGTACTTCGACAAGTTTGCAAAATCTTGCGAAAGTTAAACTACAGTTGAGTCTGGTTAATACAAACACCGTTTACTTAGGACTTTCGGTTTATTCGAACTGAAGCTGTGGTCCCGTCAAAGTTATGTGTATTCAATAGGGGGAGAATGTCCAGTAATTCAAATGCGCAAGCATTTGTGATGGTTAATTCGAATGTACTGCGCTCCGACAATGCCCTCAGCAGCACGCCAAATCACGCAGCGATGCCTCCGACCGGCATTCCTCTGACCCTGCCATAGAGGAAGAGCTTAGGAGAGACTCCTCAAAGCCACGTGCAAATAAAAAAAAAAAAACCCTGGTGGAAATATGTGTGCAGGTGTTTGCAGGTGCGCATCATTGATTACTTCTGTTAGTGACGGGGCAGTGGCTTCCGTTAGTGTCGCAGCACCGCTATATACCCCATAGAGTGAATGTATAAGAACGTCTAAAATTTCGGACGCAAAAAACCTTCGCCATCCGACTTTCCAGACTTTTTGCCATGACTGCAGGTCTGAAATGGCATTAATCAAAGCTGCCACATCCAGCATTTTGATTATCGCGGTGCCTCGAGCTGGCGCTCTCGCGCGCAGATCCGCTGGCAGCCGTAGCCACACCACGGCAAATGCTAGCCTAGCTACTTCGACATTCGCCACCAAGAGTCCTGCTGTTCGGTGCCACGTTTTTGATGTGAAAATTTGCTGCTGTTGGCAATGGTTCTGACTTTGCCTTTGTAATCCTCGCCAATGCATAATTTGCATAATTGGTTCCCGAAAGTCATAGTTGCATAATTTTGGTTCCCGAATGTCAACTTCGCCCCAGTACAGTGGTCTTGCGCGCTGAAGCATACCAAAAGTTCGAAGGGGCAGTTGTCACGGGACATGGTATGTTTCATTTCATTAAACGCATGTGCACCTGCTGCCTTTTGTCATAGTACGAGCACCGATACGCCTAATAACTTACTGTAATTTGTAGATACATGTGAATAAATCTTGTCGAACTTCCCACTCATGTGTTAACTCGGTGCACATGTAACACTGCAGGTAAGTCCTGCATTCAATTAGCTTCCTTTAGTTCGAACATCTTTTAATTCGAACAAATTTTCGGGCCTCTTCGAGTTTGAATAGTAGCGATTCGACTGTATCTCTGAAAGTCATTGAGGTAGCCCGAGAATACCACCCCAGCTGCATAGTTGGCACATCATGTTGTGTGCCACATGGAGCTAGAACACGATAGGCTTCGTTCACATTGCAGCATAATTAGCTGTTCCCTTTGACTGCATTGTCGTTTCGCCGGTTTCACAACATCAGCTTCAATCAGGGCGTACTTGTTTGTGGACGCAACTTACTTTTGCCGTTATTGTGCAGTGGTTGCAAGGAATATACAATTAACAGTAAGCCTTGATCAAATTGAACATTCCGCTTCCCTAAAGTACACCTATTTCACTTCTGAATGAAATGTATCCCTCGAGACAACCGCTTTAGTGAAGGCGCTACCGTGTTTGATGGGAGGTTTGAAATGGGGCGTTTCGGTAGCTATTGCGAAACATTTGTTTTTCAATGTTGTAATGCTTACATGCAATAATTAACCCATGCATGTAATTCGAGCATGTGATTCATTATCTTTAATGAGGAAACATAGCATGACTGACCGTACACTAAATGAATATTTAATTACTGAGTAACTATGATTTGTTTCTATAACATGCACAGTCATTCTCATCCCACCTTGGCTTGCTTTGTATGTAGTCTCCAGCACCTTGGCAAAGATTTATGTAAATTTTCCACATTCATCGACAGTCGATCGTAATTTGTGACTGGGGACATGAGTGAACCAAGTGGAAAGCGGAAGCAAAAGACCATCACATTGAAACAGAAGGAAGCATTCCTAAAAGCTGTTGCATCAGGTGCTAAAAAGTTGCATGTGCAACATACTGCAAGTTCTTTTGCTGTTCTTTTGTGAAAATTTAATTCTGTATGCGGCCGCGTAGCGGTTTAGTGGGCTGCGGAGCAGTTGCGTTCTTTGCATGTTTAATTGTGCACACCATTAGCCATGTACTGCTGTAAAGGACAATAATTGGTGTAACAAATTAATGGATATAACAAAGTGATTTTGGCTTCTTCAACTCTGTTATAACAAGTTCGGGTGCTAATAATTAGATAAATGAATTTACATAGCAATCATAAAACCACACTTAGAGGCATGGCTCCTTGCTGTCCACCGTTTTCTGGACACTGGCTGTTTACACTAGAGCCAGCACTACAGCAGGTACACTAACATTGCCCCTGTTACGTCTTCCAACCGGTGCCACCAGTGTTACGACACCCAACCGGTGCCACCAGTGTTACGAACTTGTACCGCTGCACCACGATTACGGCTTTGTGGTCCCGTAGCGCTCGTCACCCGTTTCGTGACAGAGCGTTGGTAGCGAAGACTCCGAGCCTGGCGTCGATGAGAATAACAAAAGGGACTTTATACATTATATACAGGTTATCATACAGGACATGAACGGGTCGGCACTGGGGCCGAGTGCTCACAACAAACGCGACTGTTCTCGCACGACGACGTCCGGCGAAAACGCGTGACACATCTCACCCCAGTCGGGAGCGACACTCTCTCCCCGTGGGTCGGAAGATCCTGTTTTTCAGGCAGCGCGTTGCTGCTTTTATAATCCCCGAGCACCATTGTCACTCAAACGGCCCAATACAAAGTCAGCACACGACGGTCGTCCGAGGGGTCCAACCAGCGACCGCGCTGGCCACCCGGTTCAAAGTTCGCGCGCGCGGTGACCTCCAGGCAAAGGGAGGTGCGGCGCCGGGCTGTCTGGCACACGCTGACATGTCCAAACTTGCGGCTCGCCGAGGCTTCTCCCGCGCGCTGCCTGACCTCTCAGCATCTTGACTTGTGAAGGGAGAATTAGGGCGCTCGCAGGATAGATTCTGCATCTTGCAGATTCGGAATCCGGGCTTGTGGTAATGGCACAACAGCATCCCCGCCCTCAGATAAGGCGCCGGGAAGACGAGCTGCCTCCACGTGGCTCGGATGCCAGGCGCGCACGTTCGTCAGGCTCGTCCAAGTTCCCGTCCAGTGTCGGGACGCCAGGTAACTTCACGTGCCCAGGTCCGACACGCCAGGACAGGAGCTCTGCTCACCACGTCGTCGCCAAGGCACCTTGACCAGCTCCGCTCGGGTCGTTCCTAAGACCTTGCTTCTCGCCACTGGTCCCGCTTGGTCGTTCTGCAGCTTGCAAAACCGACCGGCAAAAGGCAACACCCAACACGAACAAGTGCCCTCTGTCTCCCGTCAAACACCAGACAAGGCCATAATCCAAATCAACCTAACTAAATTGCTATCCCCCTTTTTTTCTCCCGCTGCAACAAGAGGCAGGTGTACGATCTAGCACACAAGGCTCAAACAATCAGTTTTCAAATCAACAACTCAACAAAATAGAAACAATTATTAATCAGCAATAATAATTACAAATAGAATGGTCCCCTTGAAATCACTTGGACCGAAAACATACTTCTGAGGAAGCAAATGAGGTCATTCATTTTTCCCGGCGATATTTTCGCGGAATCCGAAGCTGCTTATATTTGCGACCCTGCTTATCCGTGTAGCGGCGGTACAATAAGCCAGATTCCTTGCCAAATGAAACCTCCTTTTTTTTCACTCCCCGTTTGACGCTCTTCCTCAGATCGGCTAGTGAACAATCTTCCTGTTGTTCGCGAATCCGAGTTTCCCTTTCAACTGCAGCCTGCTCCTGCCAGCTGGCGGAAACCGGAGCGAGTGTGGAGCCCGCGTCGCCTAATTGCGGCGTCGCGTCTCTATCGCGGCTAGCACTGCACGCGTCACTCCCACTCACCTCCAGGACCCGCTCGCCTAGGCCAGCCTCCGAGCTCTGCCTCTCCCGTGACTGCTCGCCACTCAAGTTACCGTGATCGGTCCGTGTGCCGCACCGCCTTTCGCTCACCGACGCTAAGTCAAGTTCCCTCGACAGCGGGCGCGCTTTGGATCGCGTGGGGGCCATGTACGCCACGTCGGCAAAGAATGATTTGCCCTGATCCCTCAGCAGCTGCTCCGAGCTATTTGAGAAGAGGTAGGAAAATTGCTCCGGGAGGGCGGCTGACACAGCGGCTTCGGTGTTAAGTTTTCCAAACTCTCCTTCAATGATAACCGTTGCGATCGGTAAACAGACACTCTCTTTCTCGGCCACTTGCCGTATCTTAACGCACTCTCCCGTAAAATCACTTGAGGAGACGAAAGACGGGTGAACAACGTCCATAGTTGCTGCAGAGTCCCGCAGTGCTCGGCACTTCTTGCCGTTTACCTTAATTTCCTGCACATAGGGCTCCAATAGACGTATGTTTTTGTGAGTTTCCTGTATCGTTGCAAAAGCAATTCTCTCTGGGCAGCTTGCAGCGATGTGCCCTTGCTTTTTGCAATTGTAGCAGGTTAACGGTTTCCGTTTTTCAAAAGAACGCGTCATTTCGTTTCGCTGTTTCGGACCATCGTCATCATTCTGAGATGCATTCTGTCCATCCCTTACAGTTTCTTTGGGAAGGGACTCGTCGTCCCGAAACTCGCGACGCGTGATTTCCTTCCGTTCGTCGGGCTTCCCGTAAAACCCATCTCTTCTATCTGCTTTTTCTATGCGCACTGCCTTGCTGTGCAAGCTGCGGCGGGTGTAATACTCTTCCGCTAACTCTGCTGCCTTGTTTAGCTTAACCTCCTTTAGCCTATCTTGCAGCCAGAGCCGGACATCCTCATCAATGCAACGGTAGAACTGCTCCAACGCGATGCATTCGACAATTTTGTCGCGGTCGTCGTAAACCTCTTCGCCCTTCAGCCATTCCACCAAGTCGGCTTTTAGACGAAACGCGAAGTCAACATTCGACTCCTTGCCCTTTTTTGCATACCGGAACCTCTGCCGGAAAGCTTCGGGCGACAATTTGTACTTCCGCAGTAGCGCTTCCTTCACATCACTGTAGCTCTCAAACGCCTCTTTCGATAAGCAAGTGATTACGTCTGATGCCTCCCCAGGAAGCAAGGCTAACAGATTCTGTGCCCAAAGGGATCGCTCAATGCTATTCCGTTCACACACGTGCTCAAATTTCACGAGGTATTTGGCCATATCCTCTCCGACGACAAAGGGTGGAAGTTGATCGCGTATTCTCGGAACATTAGAAGTGAGACTAGGCGCTGGCGAGCTATTTCGGGTCTCCAACTCTTTCATTTTAAGCTCGTGCTCACGAATCTCTCTCCTTTCCTCCATGCAACGTTCCTTCTCCCTCTTTTCCTCCTCGCGACGTTGCTGTTCTCTCCTTTCCTCCTTTTCCTCTTCGCGACGTTGCTGTTCTCTCCTTTCCCGCTCGCAACGTTCCTTCTCCTCCCTTTCCCGACGTTCATTGATATCCGCCCAGGCCTCTGCGGCTTCCTCAGCCGTTACGTCCCCAGTCCTCATGACCTCAAGGATCGCATTCTTTCTTTTGGTTGAGCCCAACTCAATGCCCAACTCCTCACAAATTTCGAGAAGTTCCTTCACCTTGTACTTCTCCATCGTTCACACTGTCCTCCTGCTGTTTACCCTTTTTGAATATACCTGCCGTACGCTACTATAACACTACTAGTAAGACATATGCAAGTATTTCACACACTGCCCTGTTTACCCCCTCAGCATCCCCTGGTTTTCAAAACACTCTTACTAGGCTTGAAACACACAAGGTTATCACAATGCAACACCAAATCCTTCCCTAAGCTACTATAACCTGTGTCAGAGAAAGTCTGGTGTTTGAGGTAAACTTCAGGCACTCACCGCGCCGAGGTAGCTGATGCCGGTCAATCCCACCGCTGCCACCAGTGTTACGTCTTCCAACCGGTGCCACCAGTGTTACGACACCCAACCGGTGCCACCAGTGTTACGAACTTGTACCGCTGCACCACGATTACGGCTTTGTGGTCCCGTAGCGCTCGTCACCCGTTTCGTGACAGAGCGTTGGTAGCGAAGACTCCGAGCCTGGCGTCGATGAGAATAACAAAAGGGACTTTATACATTATATACAGGTTATCATACAGGACATGAACGGGTCGGCACTGGGGCCGAGTGCTCACAACAAACGCGACTGTTCTCGCACGACGACGTCCGGCGAAAACGCGTGACACATCTCACCCCAGTCGGGAGCGACACTCTCTCCCCGTGGGTCGGAAGATCCTGTTTTTCAGGCAGCGCGTTGCTGCTTTTATAATCCCCGAGCACCATTGTCACTCAAACGGCCCAATACAAAGTCAGCACACGACGGTCGTCCGAGGGGTCCAACCAGCGACCGCGCTGGCCACCCGGTTCAAAGTTCGCGCGCGCGGTGACCTCCAGGCAAAGGGAGGTGCGGCGCCGGGCTGTCTGGCACACGCTGACATGTCCAAACTTGCGGCTCGCCGAGGCTTCTCCCGCGCGCTGCCTGACCTCTCAGCATCTTGACTTGTGAAGGGAGAATTAGGGCGCTCGCAGGATAGATTCTGCATCTTGCAGATTCGGAATCCGGGCTTGTGGTAATGGCACAACACCCCGCACAACCACAGTGTTTTGCTGTTGATGAAAAAATTGGTTCAAGTGATATTTCTCCTGTTGTGCACAATCCAACGTCATGCCAGCCAGCCGGCCCACGCGCACTACTGCTGCCACCACTGATCACACAAACATACGCTTGGTGGTTTTTCACACAAAACAATGATCGTTAAGTAAACTGATGTGTTAATTTCATCTTTCGTGACAAGCGACGACCACTGTTAAACCTGCAGCACATATGATGATTGCGATACTAGGCATGTTTAACTCAGAGCCCATGTCTGGAGGCTACCACAATGCATGTGAAATGGCTCAACCACATCATGCGCTCCACAGTCTGGACACTGCAGCCCGTCCTCTTCTTTTTTATGCGAATTGGTGAGATGAGAAATAAGTTGTTCTCAAAATGAAGCATTATTTTTTTTTCCTTTCCTAAGTTTCGTGTTCCTTTCCTTTTTGCACATATACCCAGTAGCTAGATTTGATTGTTATAGCCCATAATGTGGCATGGGAACACTGCAGTAGCCGGCCTATTTTACCATAGAACACACACAAATGTTCGTGGTGTGGTAGCTGGCTGCTCATTGTTACATCCGAGTATTGTTAAAACCAGTAATTCTATAAGTGTGTTTGACTGTACCTCTTTCTGTCTAATTCGGTATTGCTGTGACCATTGCGAGTGCATGAGAGGCTCTCTACATTTATTTTATTTTTTCTCCCACCTTTCATGCACAGATGAGCTTTGGTGAAGGGGCCCCCGCATCATGCACACACCTTGCGGGAGCTGACCTTCGGACGGTGACATGCGCCCATGGCAGCTACGTGGTCGCCACATACAGCAGCAGTGGTACACCAGGCGGCCGGCCCAAGCTGCACTTTCTCCAGCAGCTTCCCAAGCCTCCCGAGTACTCGCCACTCGCGCAAGGCCCACCACCACCCTACCAGAGCACCGAGCAGCTCGCCACTGCTGGCAGCAAGGAGTCTTCCACTGGGACACAGGCAACATCCGTGGCCAACACTTCGGGCGTCACAACGCGTGGCTCATCTGCCACCCACCCGTGGCCGTGCCACTTGTGGCCGAGGGACGAGTCGCCACCACCATGCTTCTCCTCCCTGCAAGACTTGAGCGAATGCGAAGCCCAGTGTCTGTTGCCGGCGTTTGAGGAAGCTGTGGCATCCAACGACCGCTATGATGCAGATGTTGCTGGTTTCCACAGAGCACCTTTCCGTGACGACCCTGCATTTGCCGGTGAACAGGTGGAGCCTCTGTCAGGTTCCTCCTCTGACTGCACTCTAGCCGCTGGCGGCAGGAGCAGTAGCAGGCTTCCGGAAACATCCAACAGTCCCACCATGGGTACACACTTGCATGATGAACCATTTTATAGTGTACCAGCATTTGTCAGTAGATTGGAAAGTTTGGCTGTTTCCGATTGCCAGGCGCCCTCTTTCGGCGACACAGGTGGTGGTAATGCATGTCAAGAATCTGTGAATGTTGAGCGGAGGGCATCCACTTGATGTTGAGGTTTGAGAAAGGAAAAGTGATGATTGTGGCTATCTGGGAACGCATTTTAATGCTGGCACAGTAGCCTGTGCGAGCCTATAGAAGCCTGTTTTCTTGGGAGGTCCCGTTTTGCTAGTTTTTGTCAATGCCCAGAAATTGCATGTTCTGTGCCTTGTGCAGGCAGTTTGCCGTGAACATCAGGCAAAGTTGAATGTTAATGCGCATCAGAGATGCATCAACACTTGACGATGCTTTGGTCTCTAACAGAGCACATGCTGAAGCAGACCTTGTTGCACCAGAAACAATAGTGCTGTGTTTGTAGAGAGCCTGTAAATAAAGCTGATTCACAGCTGCAAATGAATGCAGTCTCAGAGGTTTTAGAAAGCTATTAGTGGCTTAAGTTCTGCTGAAGAATGCAAACTGGACAGGGTGACGCTTAATTTGGTGGACACAAGGCGTGACATGTGGCTCTGTACAGCTCTGATGCATCTGTTGGCATTGAGGCTGTATGCAAACTTTGCCTGAAGAGTGAGATTGCAAAGTATATTCACTTTTAAGCTAGATATGGTACCACGCCATGGTGTGCTGTGATTGTTTTGAAAGGTTTCTTGAGTTCCATTGTTTATTATATATGCACATGAATTGCCTGGTATACTGAGAGGGGCAAAAAGTGGAATCCAAAGTGTGCAACAGTTCGATGCTGTATATCAGTATGGTTATCTCCTAAGTGCGCTAAGCACAAGGTAGGTTGCATTAAAATGGATCCTAAACGTTCTCAGTAAGCCATAGGCACGTTAGACCCTTGTACCTCTAGTTATGTTCACCAGATCAATTTGTAGTTGGATAACATGCATGAGTTGTATGTAGTACAGGAATTCTTTGAAATATTATGGGGGGCTTTTACTTTAGAATAGTTACTGTTGCTTGAACTGAAAACTTTTAGTATTTTAATAGTCTATAACTATGCGGGGTTGCCTCATGTTTTAAGTATTGAAGCCTGCAGGCAGCAAGAAAAGTCAAACGCACCATTGAACGAAAGTTACTCTCTATTGTTACCTGAGCAGTCTGTAGAATTGACTATGTTTCCTTTCAACTCGCTCTTTTTCTTTGCTTTAAGCATAACTCGTTATAGTGTTTCTTTTAGCTGTGTTCAGTGCTACTATATCAAACTGTGTATTATCACTTTTCAACCTGCGTTACTGTGCCAATTTGGACATTCCAAATGTCTATAACGTAGAATTCAGGTAAACATTCTGTTTCTTAACTGCTGTTTGTGATTTGCAGTTGTGTATGTGCGGTTTTCTTCATGGACCTTTGTTTGGTTATGTGACTTGCTAATTATTATACTGAGGAATCCCTTTTTATGGCCAGTTTTGAAGTGTATGTGAAACATATTCTTCTTGTGTAAGATATTAACTGTCACTTGAGATGTGCATTTAAGCAAGCCACTCAGCTCTCCGCAATTTTACATGTTAACTGCTTAGCTCTTAATACAACAAAAGCATTTTTTCACTTAAACAGCACATTCAACGAAAAGGAATACTGTTGTGCTTGTGTTTTTAGAGCACACAAGGGCTATTTGCGTCATCTTTGCAATACATGTGGTCTGAAGCATGGAAGAGATAGCATGTGAAGGAAATCAGAATAGCATGGCAGAGCTTGTACGCTTGACCTTTTAGGGGTTCAAGATTGACCTGCGAACAAGGCAGAAAGTAATATGTTGGTTGTTAGCTTGGAAAATGCTCTACATAACAATGCCAACATCTTTGAGGTGCTGTTCTAAAGGATATGTAATACAACAATGTATCTGAAATTTTATATCGTTATGATATGCTCCACCAACTGGCAAAGTAATATACTTAAATCCGCACACTTTCTTACTTACCCAACAAGAATTTGAGACTGTGGTTATGCATTATGTGCTTACAACATAAGTTGGAAAACTTGTTAGCTGTGAATTTGTTTCTAGATAGATTTCTAGCCTGGTGACTACCTTACCAAACTGTTGACAAAAAAAGCATGCTGCTTTTAAAGCTTGGCATTAGAGATACTCTTGTACTTTTGTGTGCTGTTTCCTATGACTGTGCTAGCAACTGGTTTTAAGCGCTAACGGATGTGGCAAAGCCAGTTTCTTGGTAGCCTTTCGTGAGTAGCGCTAGTAAAATGAGCTCGGATGCCAGAAATCTCGCTACAGCAGGGCCCTTATATCTTGCCTATGACAAAGCGCAGGCCGTTTTCCACTGCTAGCCGTAGCATTTTGTTTGCCTGTTCTCAATGCAGTTGCGGGAGGAACTCTTTGTCTGTGACGTGTCTCCATTTTCCCATCAAAGTGGGCTCGTTGTGCCGCCACATATCAGCTAGCGTACAAAACTCGCAGGAAGTGGCTAGTGTTGGAGAGAGGGACAGAATGGAAAAACCATATGGCTGTGCTCTCCGTAGATCACATTCAAGGAAGTCGTTTGCACTGTGTCCCTGTTGACTAGTCGATGGGTGTGAACGTAGTCAATGAAATGAGTAAACAGGTGCACTTCCCATTAGCTTAGCTCTACTATCACACACACCACAGAGAGGTACATTGTTGGAATAACTGCAGAAATGCTGGGGCAATAATGGGTGCCCTTCTTGGCATTGAGGCATTGCGCTGAATGAAAAAAACAAAAGTGATTCTTGTAGTAATTGATTGAGAGTTAACAGCCTTATCAATGAGGGAGGAAAAGATATGCGAGGCAACGTCAAAGTGGTGTCGTCGACACACAGGGCAGAGGTGTTTGTGTAACATCCCACAGCCAACCCCACACTTCCTCTTGCTCACACATTTTTCACCAGGTAGCCTAAAAGCAGCAATATGCTTCTGCCGTGGAGGAAAGAAACGCTTTGTGCCAAATATGTTGTGAGAGTGCTGCTTCTTTTTCTGTCCTCTGCCCGTCCATTGCATCTGAAAGTACGTTTCGGGACACCAGCACAGAATGCATGCTGTGCTGTTGGGGCTTGAGTGCTGCACGTAGCAGATCTTGTAGGAGGCTCTCCTCTTGGAGGTGTTGTCTTCTCACAAAGCTTGGACCTTTTTCCAAGCTTTGTTAGCACATGCCAACATGTGTGCAAAGCTCCTCTGAAGTGGTTCTGAAAGAAAGAGGCACTTAAATTGTTACCGTGAACAAACTTTGAGTTGCAGCCCTTGCATACTTCTGGTAATGTGATGTTTCTGAGTTATGGCCAGCACTGCAAACCTGGGAAATTTCACAGTTGTAAGGACAAGACGGCTTGCTCAGGAGGAATGTGACTGCTCGCACAAATTGTACTGTATCTACGTGCACCATCAGGCGTTCGTGTTAATATACGTGCCAGCTGAGCACAAGTACTGCAACATACTTCTGATCAGTGCCGTTTGATAGTGTGCCCCGCAGGCAGCATTGGTAGTACCATGTAGACAAGGCCATTTTGCAAAACTGAACTCTAGAGGAGAGCCTTCTCGGGCTCTAGCCTCCCCACTTTTTCTGGTTGTGCTTCAAAACAAGTTCAAAGTGGACAACAGTTCATTACCTTTGAATGGTGGCAGCACACGGCTCATGTGCTACCACCTCCATTCCCTTTATGGAGGGAAAAAAAAAGAAAGAGGAAGAGCTACACCGCACTGTTATTTTTTATGTCAGAGCACATGCAGATGGAGCCATGGTTGTGTCCTTGTTTCCTGGTCAAATCTGTACTACTGCTGGTAACTTGATGCTTCACTCGAAAGGGTGTAGGTGTTTGTGCATGTGAGCAGATGGCACATTTGTCATGCTGCTTGGTGCATTTGTGTGTAATATTCGAGCAGGCATATCCCTTTGAACCAGCATATCAAGGATCGCCTTCTGTGTGTGTGCATGTGTGTGTCTATGTTATCACTGGCAAAAGCTCAGACTGAATTCCTGCCATACAGCTTGCTTTTACTGGGGCTTGTGCTTTTTGCTCTGCTTGGGAATGGTGTTGTCTGCAAAGTGCTTTCGTTCATAAGTCCAGAGAGGTCCATAGAGCAACATTGCAACACTCTTCCAAGACAGAGTTTACCTGTCGATTGCTGGAGTACGTTTGTAAGTACTTGTTGTTGCACCTATTTGTTGCATTATGTAATGTACTTGCACTACGTCATCCAGCATTTCTTTCCCCTCCTTCTTTTTTTTTAATCTACAAGTTTCAGTTGAAATGAGTGTTGATGCTGCGAGCATGACTCGAGCTGCTGTAGTTCTATTAGCGTTTGCACTGAATGTTAGATGCAGAAGTGCCCACCACCATTTGTGTATTTGCTGCTAAGGATCATGGTGCAAAGAAAAAAAAACAAACAATTAAGGAAGGAGCGCTAGAGTGATTTAAGCTCTTTAAAGGCACCCTGATGGCACTAACGTGCGAGGTGATTTCAGAGCAAAAGTGTGTTTAATGTTAAGAGGCTTAGCTCGTTCTCTAAAGCACTGCATGACAATTTGGCTCTGGTGACGCAGGCTGTTCCACAGTGTCTTCAATAGTCAGAATATTTGCGAAATTGTGAGAGTTATTAAACAGGTGCACTCACACCGCACAGGAGTGCTAATGTACTTCGCTACAGCTTTTGTATCTTGGGCGCAAACTTGCTTTAATGAATGCTTGCCCCCAAAATATCCCCATTGGTTTACCTTGTAGGGCAGTGCTTTCTCGGAGTGTACCTGTCAGTGATATGTCATAAGCAATGAAAGACCACAATTGTGACGTTATGGAGGCACTACTTGTGCAGCTTGCATAAGAAACTAAATTCTTTCTTGACCAATAGTGGTCGAGCAACATCCCTTGATTGCCCATGGTTGATCGCTTCAAATTTACATCTCTCTGTGAACCTCATCTTGCTTAAATCCTCTTTTGGCTTTTAGTAAATGGCCTGGTGCATGTTGCTTTATGGTCCCTCAAAGGAATTTTGGAAAACGTGATTGGGCACTTTCATTGTTCAAACTTTTGCTGATTGCATGTTGTCACTCATTCCATTTGCCACTTTGTGTCCTTCCTCAGAGAGGATGGCCAAAGCTGAGGCATTGCTGTGCTGCAGGGAGTGTGGCAGGTAGTTGCTCTCTAGGAAGAAAGATTATTTGAACCTT
The DNA here is from genome assembly GCF_038994185.2 of Dermacentor albipictus. Lineage (NCBI taxonomy): Eukaryota > Metazoa > Arthropoda > Arachnida > Ixodida > Ixodidae > Dermacentor > Dermacentor albipictus. Next base: position 100,145,033 of record NC_091823.1, read on the forward strand.
GGGGACATTCAACACTTTTGCATTTTAGCAGATTCTTACAGGTCTACTAGAAGCCAGGTTTTCCAGGTGTCAAACTTGAAGATCAGCCAAAGAGATTCCAGAAGTAGTCATGAGACAGCTATCTTTAATCCAGGAATGCAAGTATAAGAAAGTCAGCAAATCAATAGTTTGACAACTTGTTTGGTGGGGTAGTAAATTCATGTTAAAAAAAAAAGAAAAAAAGAAAGGACACCGATTGTGGTTTCCTTTGCTGTTTTCTTCTGGCTTGAATAACAAAGTCATGATTATAATGAGGAAAGACTTGTCAATATATAAGGGCAGTTTTTTCTCTGCCTATGCTGCCAGGTGGTGGTTTGCAGGTCGATGATAATGGCTCATTGTTTTTTGGCCGACACCAAGCCACAATAAACCGCCATGACAACTTCTGCCAAACAAAAGCAAAACAATGTTTACTTTAACCAGGGGCATGATTGGGGATTGTTGTTTGGAGCTCGTGGCGCAACTGAATGCGCGCCCCGAACAACGATCTCCTATCGCACACCTGTTGTGTGCTTTCAGTATTCATTGAGTACTTCTGTGATAAGCGGCACCAACTTGAGATGTAACAGAAGAAAAAAAAATACAACAAAAAATACAACAAAAAAGACAATTGAACCTTGTTATAACAAATTGCATATGACTTGAAGATATATTTGTTATATCTGATGTTTGTTATAAGCATACATTTGTTATACATGAATATCTCCAAGAAGAGTTCAGGTTAACTTTGTTACATGGGATAATTTGTTATGGCTCTGTTCACTATATTGAGGTTAGACTAATAACCATCATTGATATCACATAGACAACACAAGTAGAAGCACACGTCGTGTCCACTTCTACTTCTGTTGTTCCTTTGTATTAAGCGCAGTACCCCCCTTTCTGACAGATGGACTAGCACACCGTGGTGTAAAAGTTAAATACAGGGATAAAGTGCCTCAGAAAAGCTGGCAAGTCTTTCGATAGGAGGCCTTTGATGAAAATACGTCCTCCTCTCAAAACATTGGCCAGCCTTTCTGAGGCACTTTATCCCTGTTTTTTAACTTTTATACCACAATAGACATAATGATAGTAGCATGTAGGAAACATATGCTTATAACAGATATCAAATATAATGCATATTGGAGGTATTCTCATGTCAGATGCGAATTTGTTTTAAGAAGTACCAGTGCAGCCGGGAATTTGGTAGCAGAACACCCACGAAGTACTCATTGTGTCATCATGTAGGCAAAGCTGCCAATGTGCCGCAAGAGCTATGAGCCAGTGCACCTGAATTCCAGCTCTGGTCAGATTACACTGCAGCGTTGCTTCTTCTTAGTGCCTTGCTGCTGTTGCAAGCACTTTTCTTTTTTCATTCTTGCAAATAGCGCAGCCTCCAAGCCTAGCACTTGAGCACAGATCCTTGTGATGCGGGCTGCCACACAATTATGCAATGTACATGCACCCACATGATGTACGTTTTCTCAATTGCCAATATCGTATTTTCACTATAGTGTTGTTGTTCTGGCTGTGGCCAAGGTCATTTGTGTGACGGTGTGGCGACTTGTAGTCGTGGAAGACTTTTCTGAGCCCCCCCCCCCCCTTCAGTGCCAAAGTGTTTAACCCTCATTCTAGCTGTTCTTGGAGTTGCACAGTAGCTCTTACTCACTGTAGGTTAGCATAGTGTTGCTCTTGGCATTTGCCACTCAAGCATGCTGCTTGCTGCTGCGTTTTCTAACCAGGCAACAGCATTGACTGCTCATCACAAAGGTTGTTGCTCTTTGAATATAAAATTGAGGACACCTGAAGATCGTTGCTATTTGTAGCCGCACCCACGGTGGATCTAATGAAGTTTTTGTTCCTATTTAATGTCCTTTGTTAAGCTGGCATCATCACTGGCAGTCTCAATTAATGAGCTAGTTCCCAATAAAAGCGCAATGTTTAAACTGGGTTGTCCCTTGTTAAAGTGAACAAAGTAGCGTCATTTGCTGAATGGCATTGCAGTTGTGATGAATTAGGAAATAATAGTTCAGATAAAATGTGCTTTGTCACTGTGAGCAGGGAAATGCAATACCATTTGTACATTTATTAAACATCTAGTGCATGTTAATAATAGTGTTCATATCTATATGGAAACAGAAGATTGAAAGCAAAGTGTGCAAGTGCTTGATGTTTCCATCTCCCAATAAACATTAACAAGGTATTATGGCAGTCATGCACATATACAGCCATCGGAACAAAAGTGTGCAAAATTGTACGATCGTGTAGACTGTTGGTAAAGAATTGTATATCGATAGCGTTGTACTTTTAGTGCTAAGAAAGCAGTGGCAAGAATACTGTCTTCCTCCGTGGGTGCGGAATGTTTAGCATTCAGTTCATGATCACGCTAGAGTATTTCATTTGTACCTGTAAGCCGTTAGCCACACTAAAATGCCCTTGCAGCTTATTGTGGAGCAGCTGCTGTGGCTTTAAGTGTGGAAGGCTCAGTTTTACTATCGGTACACAGTGTCCTTGACCGTATTGGCTGCTTGATCTAGGATGCTCCAGAGTTATTTTTCATCTTGCCCTTTGCACTGGGGCAGTTCACAGCGAAGAGTTTATAGTTCCTTCTAGTGCCTCAGAGCCAAGCACCAGCCGGTGCAGCCACTTTGCAGCGATCGAGCCATCCTGATGTCCAAGTGCTCAAAACTGTCGTCAGTTGTTGTCCTCCCCACCATTTGTTTGTGCAGTGTCCTAGTGCAGTCGTCATGTCATCTGAAGAACTACCTCCCCATTGTTAAATTATCTTTATTCACTGAATGTACTGGGCTTCTGGATGGCCTAGTGTTGGCCAGCATTTGTATCCTAATTAAGCATGGTCAAAAGTTTATTTTCTCTTGTAACACCTATGCTAATGCAGGGCTCGGTACACTTTCTGCACAGCTGCGTCAGAAGGCTAATCAGTGTAGCAATGTGTACTGTGCAGGCTGTGAGAAGAGTAGAAGCTCTCTTTCTGAGGCATGTCACTAGGTGTTGCCAAACGCAGTGAATCTAGATATTATCGGCAAATGTCCTTTCGATGTTCCCTTTTCTCGAAGCCCTTGCCAATCGGGTCACCTATGATGCTTCCTTTGCAAGCATCACTGTGTGTGTTCTTCATGAGTGAGTGTGACGGCTGCATTGCCCAACTTGTTTGTATGTCAGCCACTTGTTACTCCCGTCAACACCCACTGTCGTCTGGAACTTCTCTGTAAGCTTCCAGACATGGCGTTACACCACAGTTCCTTTTGAGTGACCTGAACTTTTTTTTTTCTTTTTCAAACAATGCAGCGTTTTCTGCTGACAGCTCATTTTGCATTGTTTGCTGATGTTTAAACGTGGGGCTTGCTATCTGCCCTAACATACGCAGCGTAGCATCATAGAGCTTCTCGCTGTTTCTCATATGAGTAACGTTGGTAAAACGTGTGACATGGCACCTGTTAGACCTGCTGCCTCAAGCACTGCTCACCCTGTGTTGTGTGTGTGAGTGTGTGTGTTGCGATTTGTGCCTGCTTGGGAAACTTGTCATGCGATACCTTCTTCTTTCTTGTGCCCTTCAGGCATACTCCTGGAAAAAATGTTATGAAGGCTTTCGCACTCTTGTTTCTCGCTGTTATAGGCATACTTTCTGTGGCAAGAGCAATCCGTCGCATGAATGCTCATGGCACAGACTTTTGTAGCAACATCTTGTGGCTAGCGATGCACATCCCAGCTGTCTGCAGTCGGTGACAACCTAAGAACCAAATGGCAAAAACACCGTTGTTCAACTCGAAAGAAATTTGTATAGATGTGCCAGCTAATTACTTCCACTCACTTCTGTGACATCACGGTGGAGATTAACTTCATTCATTGGCAACGTCTGGCGACTATGTTTTTATGGGCGAAGCTTCTACTGGTTTCTTGGGTTGTCACCAAGTATAGGTTTGTGCATAATACCTGCCGTAGCGGCTCTCTCTCACTTGTTGATCTGTACGGTAAGATACGGAAAGGATCAGTGTTTGAGCTGTTGCAACACGTGGAGCCGTTTATATTAGGAATTTCATGGGAACTGCAAGGTGGTGTCCTGCCTTGCAAGAAAGCTGGCGTGCAAAACTTTGCTGGTGTGATCTGTTTTCCAAAGTGCTACAGCTGACACAGTTTGTATATGTAATTTTATTAAGTAAATGGCAAAACAAAACAGCAACCACCTTCCACCATAACAATCAGAATTGTCACGCTGTCGCAACAGTCACTGTGTGACGATGTTGGTCACATTGTCAACAAATAGCGTCCAGAAAGTTCTGCAAGCGAGCATGACCACAAGGAAGGACACAAACTTTGCTTGCACTATGACCTGCAGCAACACTGGTAGAATTTTGAATGCGTCAATGCCATGTACTTCAAGCTCAGTAACTTCTGCCTGTTGCGGAATTATGCGTTCGCTGGTAAAATCAAAGTATTTATGTGCACTACTTCACTGTGTCTACACAATGTAGCCAGTTGCGCGTTTGGCCCCTTCAGTCATGTGGTTTCTTTGTAGTAAATGGGCGCCTTTGTAAACCATTTGCATCCAGTGAATCAACTTCACCTCTTTGCTCATGCACTGTACAGTGAAGTTTTAATGTGCTGTTGGGCTGTGTACCTTATTGATTGTGCGCGAGTCAGTCGCTGAGGCCTTTTCTTTTAGAATTAATATTATTCTGCCAAGAAACGTGCAATGGAAACACTGGATTAGTGCAAATAAGTGTCCTCGAATACTGCGCTTATAGTAGCATAGGTTGACGGCACGGTTGTCCCACTGGAGCAACTTCCATATCTTCTAAGGCTCATCTGGAAAGGGGAGTTAGACTTAAAAAAAAAGGCATACAGTACTGCTGTGCCATTGGTGCTTCGACATAGTGGCCGTACAGTTACATCAGTGGCACGGCACAACACATGACCAGTCGGTTAGAACAGTACGCACAACTGTTTGCAAACACTAATGCGCATTCGTGTTAAATTTAGTTTTTTGTGCTTTTCCGACCGTATGAGTCATCCAGATGTAACATTGAAAGGTATGCTGTACCTGTCATGAGCCTGTTGCTCTTCGTTCTTGTCACTGTTGTCAACGAACTTTGTGTTAGCGTTTCAAAGCAGCAGTTATTCAAGTGTGAATACTTAAATGCAATTGGTTACCTCGCTGCAACATATCCACTTATGGTGCACATGCTGTACTCTCACCTGAGGCCCTTTTTCGTTTTGTCGTGGATATTGTACGTGCGTTGTGCATTGTCATTGATCTGCTGTGGTGTACTTTCAGCGGATTATCACCCAGAATTATTCGTGGCGCCTTGTGCATGCCGTGATTGTTGCGTCACATAGTCTAAAATATTGATGGAAAATTTGAGGGCTGAGCCTTCCTGCATTTCTAATCAGATTGCACGAGAGAATGGTGCGGTAACGTATGCATTTCAAAGCAGTTCGCGTCGTTCGCCGCACGGGTAGACGAGACTTTGCTCCAGCACGATTGGTATGCATTCGGCGATGAGGTGGCGCTACTATCACTTGGTTCAGCGCAACCGTTCTGGGTGTAAAAACATATTCGCCTTTCTTTCTGGGCGGTGCCGTCCTAAGCAAGAAATGTGTTCCAGAGCTTTTAGCTCCGCTCTGCGCGAGGCAAAAGACTAGCATCGTCGGCTGGTCGAGGACTCCATCCATTCCTGTTGTGTTGTCTCGTGTCCGTAAACATTGTTTGTTTCTGTCTATCTATGCGTCTCGCACGCCTTGGTGGGCTCGATCGCTGCTGAGCCTCACATACATTATATATACATGGAACATCTGCTGCAACGACAACTAATAAACTATATATATCTATATCGATGCTGAAATGTCACTGTGTCTTGTCTTTTCTCTATGCCCAAGACAGTTTTGGCAGGGCAGCATTCTTTAGATTTGTTGTGGCGTTCACTGTCGCTATGGACAGTTAACGTATGTCTCGCCATCTCCGTGGGAGCAGCGAGATCTATGCTTACAAAGGAAGAAGTGGGCCAACAGTGGAGACTACACTGATAACAGGAACGAAGGCTTATGGAATGCTTTCTTTTTCTTCTTTCCTTAAAAATGATTTGCAGTTGTAGGCCTTGAGAGGTGCTTATGGGAAATAGTTGGTTTGCTTCATCTGGCAAAGTGTATTATTATTCAAAAAGTTGTTTTGCGTTTATTCGGTGGGTAATCTTCTGCAAAAAGAACGAAAGACAGTTTTTTCCTTTTGAATTATGTGTTGACCGCAGTGCTGGTACAATATGACGTAATGCATTTTGGTGTTTTCGCGTGTTTCAGCCATTAATTCTAGCTAAGCAAAAGTTAAAGCGCAGATGAATGTGTGGTTTCTTTTAAAATAGAATTTCTGGTCATCCGTAACTATTCCCGGGAATCTATGGCACAGGAACACCAAGCCAGCCTTTACTGGCTTGGTGTTACTATATATATATATATATATATATATATATATATATATATATATATATGCAAGCCTGCCCCTTTCTTAAGCACAATGTAAAAATATGTTCTAAGGAGTACCACATGACGGCACACCATATGCCATTAGTTTTAATTCAGTTGCAGATAGCCACTTTAATCTTTGGCATGAGTTACGTGAAACACCCTGTATATGATAGCTTCGAGACAATATACGGTGTGTTTCAATGAACACCTAAACATTTTTTTTATAGTTGCATGTGGCCAACAGCACAATTCTAGTTCATGAGCTGGTCTATACTTGGAAGAGGCAGACATTACTTGTACAAAAAATGCAAATGCATAATCGACTAATTCACAAAAATTCACTATATTTATAAATTCCCGAACTTGTATTGTAGAAACTATTGCAGAAACTAATTTGTAGAAATGTATTGGCATTCCAGTTACTTTCTTAACAAAACGTACCTTCATGCATTGAAGCACAAAAAATAACGAACGCCAATGCATTTCTTGGCGAAGTTTGGGAGTTCGTATCTCTATACTGGTGCCATCCTGAGAATTAGTTCTAAGTGCATTTGCCTTGTAAATTCCATGGCTAGAATTTGTATATTGCAATACGAGCCATAAGGTAATCAGTTAAAAACTTCATTCGTTAATTTTTTGTAACTAGTCTATTTTGCATTTCCAATTTTTTGTGCAAGTATTTCCACCTCTTCGAGTAGACCAGCTCATGAACTAGAATTGTGCTATCCATCACTGGCAACCTTTAAAAATGTTTGAAAGTGTTCGCTGAAATACCTGGTATATATGTTAGCTCGCGTTGAGGCATCATTGGTCGAATTATACATGCTCTTCTAAGCTCTACATTTACTACACAGCTCCTTACAGTATATTTTGAGGTAATGCTGAATTTTCTGTGATTAAATGTTCGTAGCAAAAAAAAAATTGTTATTGAGCCTGTGCCTGAAACTCTACTATCCTGCGTTTACTTGGAGATTTCATCGCTTACAACAAAAAGTGTTGCGGGATCGAATCCTGGTCACGGCGGTCGCATTTCAATGGGGGCGAAATGCGAGAACACATGGTATTTAGATTTAGGTATGGTTTGGTATGGTAAAACTTCATTGCTTAAATTTAGGTGCATGTTAAAGAACCCCAGCTGGTCCATATTTCCGGAGTTCCCCACTATGGCATGCCTCATAATCGGATCAGGGTTTTGGTGCATAAAACCGCATAAATGAATTTTTAAACAATAATTGTGACTACAAATTCAGCACTTCCAGACACCAGAGTTCAGTCTACGTGTATATGACGCCTGGCTTATGACTTTTGTTCTTTAGGAGGCTTTAGCACGAAAGCTGTTTAATATACATATATTAGTGGAGAAATCATTTTTCTAGGCAACCACAAGCACCAGTTTCTATTAAGTTTCTTGTATTAAAAAGATTGTGTAACTGCAGAAAAATTAAGCAGATTTTCTATTTACAACACAAATATGTTTTCGTAAAAAGTTATTGTAAACTTAAAAACTAAGTTTACAGCTTTCTGTAACTCAACAATGAAGGCAGATATCATTGTTCTACAAACTGCTATCATGAGTGCAACTAAAACACAAAATTGATTTATATGAACTTGACATATACCATTAAATAATTAACTGGATTCCGTTAGCAGTGTTTTGGAAAGTGTAGATGTGTCCTGATATTGCACTCGGAGAAAAACGCATATGATGTGGTGGCAAACTGTATGCTTCAGTTATCAAGACATCCCAAGATTTGTCTTTCTCGTGATAAACATTACTTTGGTCTTGCTCTCTCTTTCTGAGGTTCTTGAATTCGTTGCTGTTTTGCATCGGCTTTCAATTTGAAGTCGCTTTCTCTCTCTCTCTCTTTTTTACGCGCCGTGAGTCTATCGATAACGCGTGCATGGAAACAGACAGTTGTCCAGGGGCGACTCCTAGGAGCTTTAGCGCGCCCTCACTGGAACCGGTTGCCACAACAGCTTTCGTTTCCGCGTCCATATTCGAGTTCTCACCATCAGCAACACCGAAAACGGCACGATTCCGGCTGCGTCACATTTCTAAAGTGCACGTGTCACCAGAAACACGCAAAAGAGCTGCGTACGAGAGCTACATAGACCCCTAACGAAGAGACACGGTATAAAAAGATAAAATCAGAACCAGTGCGAAATTATTGTGGTGAGAAGCATTATATAGTTCTGCTCGTTTGCGAGCTAAACGTTCTTGCTTCTCTTCTGTACGTCGTTGGATTGAGGTAGCTAGCCGCCTATCCCTGGCTGTTCCGGCACATGACGTAGAAGCAACGCTCGCCTTCATTGGTCGAGGCATCTTTGCGGCCTTCGCGAGAGTGGGAGCAGCGGTGAGCGGTGTCCGGTGTCCGTTGATTGCACCAATGAGAGCTCACCACCGCGACAAGGGCGCGCTATGTTGTGCGGTAGCGGCGCCTCTAGTGCATGAAGGTAGGTACTTTTGTTACGGGTCATTTCGGTCCTCGCGCCCAGAGGAGCCAGTACTCCCAAATTATCATATGGTCACGTGACTCACCTTAAATGCACCCTTACTACACAGCTAACACATTGGCTATTTTCAGACTGTGAACTTAGCCTACCAATTTACACTGCTCACAAAAAAATAGCTTTATATTAAATTTTAGTAATAAAATGCCGCAAATACCCTTGCGGTTTTGGTATTGTAGACATTATTACGCCTAGTTTAAGACTGTAGCAATATTTTATTGGATAAATTTGTAAGCGGGGAACTAATTATTTTTTTCCTTTAAAGTGAACAGAAATGTTGAAAGTCACCTTGCGTGACCTCCCTGAGAGCTTCCTACGTATATAATGCGCTGCATGAAAAGAAAGACGCGATATCATAACCCAAACTGTTGACCGACGGAAGTTGTTTTTATGTGACGAAAGCTTCACACGAAATTGAGACTCAACAACGGGGCAACAACGGGCCGACGTGACAACTAAAATAAAAGTATTTTCAAAGTCACGCATATCCATGTATAATATATATATATATATGTATATATATATATATATATATATATATATATATATATATATATATATATATATATATATATATATATATATATATATTAGAATTAATTAGAAGTGTTTTGATCAACGGCGGTGCATCCATACTTTACGGCCGCATTGTGAACTGTGATTAAGGTGAGTTGAGACTTTGGTCCAAAATATCGATTTTCTGATTTTGCTTTCTTATGATAGCACATTTAGCTTCAAAAGTATATATATATATATATATATATATATATATATATATATATATATATATATATATATATATATATATATATATATACTTTTGAAGCTAAATGTGCTATCATAAGAAAGCAAAATCAGAAAATCGATATTTTGGACCAAAGTCTCAACTCACCTTAATCACAGTTCACAATGCGGCCGTAAAGTATGGATGCACCGCCGTTGATCAAAACACTTCTAATTAGGCAATGAACGTCAAAATTTTGTCACGAATTGAAGTTAGCATGGCTACCCTCCCTGCGAAATAGAAATATGCTGTAACGTACAGTTACGTCGGGACATTCGGAAGCATATAGATGATAGCGGTTGTACGACACTTTTTAAGACCTAAATAAGATTGCTTTCTTTTTTTCGATCTACAGGCATTTCGCTTTTCATTGAAGTTTGCCGTAGCCTTATAGCGACGTTCGCTGAATTTGATCTCGGTGGAATTTTTACTTCTGCCATATCGACAGGCTAAATTATGCGCCTCTCGCTAGACTCCTTTATAACGCTCGAGAGTGCTTGCATATGTAATTTATTGCCAAGGCCCTATTTAAACCACTCGCTTTCAACCTTGCCCACGCACCACCCTTTACCTAGCATGGTGCTTACTGTCGCCGAACATGAAAAAGGTACCTAGTTTATTTCACCGAAGACACCAGGTGACTGTCCTATAACGCATGAAAAAAAACAAGATAAAACGAGAGTGCAATAATTATTTTTAACGCTAAGCAACACAAATGTTTAGGAGAAAACTGCAGCTAATATGCCCTGCATTTCTACAAAATGCAATCTTCTTTTCTAATGCGCAGAGTTCTCTTGGGATATAGGTAAACGAGTGGCGTGACACCATGTAGCACTTGCTAAAGAAATTTTTCACCAAGGCAGATTAGTAAGAATAGTATGTACGATGCAAGCGATCGACCGCGGGAGTAACACGTGCTGGAGTTGAGTAGAGACCACCCGCTGAGAAGACGTCAGGGCCCGCGTCACGGCGCCATTTAGTCATGGTGTCGTTCTGCAGGCGACTACATGAAGTTGTCTCTCTCTCTCTCTCTCTCCGAGGCAGAATAATTAATGCCCCTGCGTTTAAGTCGGCACTAGTCAATTATATACTGTCGCGACTATATATATATATATATATATATATATATATATATATATATATATATATATATATATATATATATATATATATATATATATATATATATATATATATATATATATATATATATATATGTATATATATATACATATATATATATAAACGAGAAGAAAGGGGGTTAACCTAAAGCCCCTCAATTTTCCAAAAGTAGCGCCATTCTTAGATCTTTCCGCCACCCCGCTCACCCAGGAGCTTCCTCCTCCACTCCTCCTGTCGCCCCAGCCTCCTCCGCTCCCCCATTGGCCAATCTGTGTCACGTGAAAGCGGGCCCCGCGCTTTCGTATATTTTTTTCTTTCCGGCGCAGAGCAGGCGCCGCGCTTTTGTATATCTTTTCTTTCCAGCGCGCTGCGACCCCCAATCTTGGGCCTGCGACCCCCATTTTTGGGCCTCCGCGACGAAGTACGGCAGGCGGTTTGAAGGAGCGCTGTAGTTTTATACAATGTGTTAGGGCCGAGTGCTTAATTGCGATGCCGTGCTGCTGCGCCTACGGTTGCCACAACAGACCCAGTGATGGCAAAAAGCTTTTTGTTTTACCATCCGCCGGGCGCAACGCAAAACGAAGAAAAGTGTGGATTCACAAGATCGGGCGGGCTGACTTCGAGCAAGTGGCAAAGAACGCGCGGCTTTGTTAAGTGACACGGCTCCTCCAACCTCTTCTTTTGACGCCCGTGTCAAAACGGGCCCGTGTCCAGTGAATTGGGGGTGCGTTAAAGAACCCCAGCTGCAAAAAAAATTAATCCAGAGCCCCCATTATGGCGTGCCTTATGAGATCGTGGTGTTGGGATGTAAAACCCAAGAATCAACTTTTCTTCTGTCTTGTGTGCCTTGACTGTTCCAGTTAACGCAACACTGCTTCCTTGTGAAAACTTACAACGCAAAAGAATACAGACGCACGTAGTATACAGAGATAAAATTAGCACTTCAACAAAAGTGTTGCTGGTGCCAATGAGGGAGGGGGATAATTATTTTCTGAACCTCTTTCCAGTTGTCCCATCAAGTTCCTTCTTTCTTTTCTATCAAATTCTAACCATTTGCACTGTAATAAATAAATAACGATTTCATATGCTGGTAAGTTGTTAAAATTATCTATACCGCCTATGTGTGAAAACGTTGCTCATGGCCACCACAACTTGTGCATGAGCTACGTACATCTGTAAAAGGCGCGGAACAGAAACGGCCCTGCTGCCAGGCATTGCTGACCGCAGACAGTCGGAATCTCTCACGCGCCGGCCGAACAAAAGCATCCTGCAGGTACGTAAATTAACCTACGAAACCACGTGCACATACTTTCGCGCTGTCAAAACCTGAAACTCTGGTAATTACTCGCGTGTCTGAGCACACCGCGTGCTTGTGTCGTGTTTCAGCAACACGAACTTTCAACGTGCGCGCGCTTTACGCCTTAAATACGCCTTGAATAATGGTGCTTTTCTCTATTTCTTCCGCAAATCCGACACAACATTCTTAAGGCCAGTTACCGACTGACAAAGCAAGATCTAGATTGAAAAAACTGCTCCGCAGGACTCGAACGAACTTTTCCGCGGATTTCCTCCCGTAGCGTGTTAGCCGTCGTCTGCTACGGCAGGCCCACTGCCGGCGGCGCCACCGTCGAGGCCGCGCCGAGCGGAGGAGGAGAGAAGTGAATGGCGCTACTTTGGGAGATTGAGGGGCTTTAGGTTAACCGAGGGACCCGATAATTATTAGTCATATAATGAGAAGCCAACAAACACTGACACCAAGGGCAATATAGGGAAATTGCATGTGCTTAATAAATGAAATAACGTAATGATAAATTAATGGAAATTAAAGTGGATGAAAAAACAACTTGCCGCAGGTGGGAACCGAACCCACAACCTTCGCATGTCGCGTGCGATGCTCTACCAGTTGAGCCACCGCGGCGGCGTTTCCCCATCCAATTTCTTGGGTATTTATGTGTACTAGTAGAACCCTGGGAGTGTTAGCCAGCGCCCCCACTCACAGACCTTGGCGGCGGACGTGGAACGTCTTTTTTGCCGCAGGCGTCACGAGAAACCCAAACTGTTGACCCAAACGCCAAACCCGTCACGAGAAACCCAAACTGTTGAAACGTCACAATTGGTAGAGCATCGCACGCGACATGCGAAGGTTGTGGGTTCGGTTCCCACCTGCGGCAAGTTGTTTTTTCATCCACTTTAATTTCCATTCATTTATCATTACTTTATTTCATTTATTAAGCACATGCAATTTCCCTATGTTGTCCTTGGTGTCAATGTTTGTTGGCTTCTCATTATATGACTAATAATTATCGGGTTCCTCGGTTAACCCCCTTTCTTCTCGTTTATTACATCACGAGGGTCTCGAATCCGGAAACATTGATGCCTTCAGGTAGCATATGTGGGTTTATTGACCAGCTGCCTTCACCCGAAAAGATCACGTTCTCGTGACGCCTGCGGCAAAAAAGACGTTCCACGTCCGCCGCCAAGGTCTGTGAGTGGGGGCGCTGGCTAACACTCCCAGGGTTCTACTAGTACACATAAATACCCAAGAAAGTGGATGGGGAAACGCGGCCGCGGTAACTCAATTGGTAGAGCATCGCACGCGACATGCGAAGGTTGTGGGTTCGGTTCCCACCTGCGGCAAGTTGTTTTTTCATCCACTTTAATTTCCATTGATTTATCATTACTTTATTTCATTTATTAAGCACATGCAATTTCCCTATGTTGTCCTTGGTGTCAGTGTTTGTTGGCTTCTCATTATATGACTATATATATATATATATATATATATATATATATATATATATATATATATATATATATATATATATATATATATATATATATATATATATATATATATATATATATATATATATATATATATATATATATATATATATATATATATATATATATATATAGTATTGACTCCCTCATATTTCTGTGAACTTGGTTTTGCTGGCATTTGTACAATTACAGCAGGACAATTGGCAAAGTTTTGCGCTAGCTGCTCATAAAACATACTCATGAAGCTCCGGCACTTGCATGCGTATTTTATTGCAAAAGCCGTAATTAAACCACCAACAATAAATTTTGCATAGACATTACCCAGCACATACGCCATATAGTTCATCGAGTACACTGGATTAACAAAGTTCATTTCTAGTATCATGTATGGAAACAATAAAAAAAGAAAGAAATGAAGATTATAAAATGATCTCCAATGCTTATATTGATGCCAAAAACTCGACAGTTTCGTCACAGACTTCACATTCCCCATATTTTCACTGAACTTGAAGTTGGTGTCATTTGCCGTTGTTTTATGACCCTGGGAATCGTCGCGGATAACGAAATCGTGACTCTCTGGAACGCTTGAATAAGTCATAATCATCATCGCCATCATCAGCCTATTTCATGTCCACTGCAGGACGAAGGCCTCTCCCTGAGATCTCCAATCACTCCTGTCCTGCGCCAACCGATTCCAACTAGCGCCTGCGAATTTCTTGATTCCATCACCCCACATAGTCTTCTGCCGTCCTCGACTGCGCTTCCCTTCTCTTGGCACCCGTTCTGTAACCCTAATGGTCCACCGCTTACCTAGTCTACGCATTACATGACCTGCCCAGCTCCATTTCTTTCCCTTAATGTCAATTAGAATATCGGCTATCCCTGTTTGCTCTCTGATCCACGCCGCTCTCTTCCTGTCTCTTAATGTTACGCCTATCATTCTTCGTTCCATCGCTCTTTGCGGGGTCCCTAACTTGTTCTCAAGCTTCTTTGTCAGTCGCCCACTTTCTTCCCCATATGTCAGCACCGGTAAAATGCATTCATTGTACACCTTTCTTTTTAGTGATAATGGTAAGCTTGCAATCTGGAGCTGGCAATGTCTGGCGATTCCTTTGTAAATGTCCTTCTCATGATCAGGGTCCACTGTGAGTAATTGACCTAGGGTAAACGTAGCTCCTTCGCAAACTCTATAGAGGCCGAATGGCGATCCTGAACTCTGATTTTCTTGCCCAACTATTGATCATTATCTTTGTCTTCTGCATATTAATCTTCAACCCCACTCTTGTACTCTCTCCGTTAAGTTCCTCAATCATTTGTTGTAACTCGTCTACAATGTTGCTGAAGAGGACAATATGCAAATCGAAGGTTGCTGAGATATCGCGCCATTGATCCTTACTCCTAAGCCTTCCCAGTTTAAGAGCTTAACTACTTCTTCCAAGCATGCAGTGAATAGCATTGGAGCAATTGTGTCTCATTTTCTGACTCATTTCTTTATAGGTATCACTCTACTTTTCTTGTGGAGAATTAAGGTAGCTGTGCAATCTTTGTAGATATCTTAGATATTTACGTAAGCGTCATCTACTCCTTGATTACGTGATGCCTCTATGACTGCTGGTATCTTCACTGAATGAAATACCTTCTCGTAATCAGTGAAATCTATATATAGAGAGGCCGATTGTACTTTGCGGATTTCTCGATTACCTGATTGATGACGTGGATCTGATCCATTGTAGAGTATCTCTTCCTGAAGCCAGCCTCTTGGCTGATTGAATTCCAGGGTTGCCCTTATTCTATTTGAATTATCTTGAATATCTTATACGATACTAGAAGTAAGCTGATCGGCCTATAATTGTTAAATGCTTTAACGTCTCCCTTTTTGTGGATCAGAACTTAAACAGATGAAAAACTACACATTTTAATGACGAATTCGTCGCTCAGCCATCGTGGTTTACCTTGCAAAGAAAGAAGTTTCTTTTTTTCTCAAAATAATAGTTAGGGTGTAACATATTATTTAGAACGGGAAACATCGCAAATCGGGGGAGGCGCCTGTTCTTTGAGCTGTACGTTTTCGTTCTAAATACCATCGTACCAATCGGCGCAACAACAATCTGTCTTGTGCAACATGATTCACAGTAAATAGTGCACTTAGACAGTGTAGCCTGTGCCGTTTATTGCTTACTTATGTTATTGATAATACTGCGCTCATGAGCATAGTGACAGTGCGAGTAAGTGAAAGTGCATAGTGATAGTGCAGTGAAGTAATGTGTTAAGTGATGGCGTCCGAAGAGTGACGATAAGCATTAGGCTGAAATTGTTGACCGTTCAGGTATAATCAGAAATTCTTTTTTACGTATACAATAAGGAAATTCTGAAATGTCTGCAGATGTGAACTTCTTCTTGGGAGTTTTGTCGTCAAATGTTTCCGAGGTTCTCTGCAAGAAATAACAAGAAAAGCGCGTTATTACATTTTTTTTCTCTCCTTTACATGGGTACCGAGAAAAATGGCACAAGTCTAGTGATGCACATCTCGCAGGTTTTGTGACGTCAAAGTTTGATTGCCGTTTCAGATGATCCCAGAGGATCACTAGCTCCAAATCACGCGCCAGTCTCTCTGCAACCCTACAAGATCAGATCAGATACGCTATATGGTTTGATTTCATGCTGCACCTGTCATTACTGCAACTGTGTTGACTGGCATCAACAGAGCACTTGAATGAGTGCGCCTGGAAACACATAATGCATACTCTGTGCTGCCGCTAAATGCCTTTCAAAACAATAGCTTCGATCGCGAGCGAACCATGAACGGGGTTATTGATATAGAGTATTGCTTGCATTGAATTCATTCGCAGGAATGTTTGCAACCCTGATCAAGAAGAAAAGACGGGGACTAAAATGCAAGATGCTCTCCGATATCCCCTGAACAGCACAACTTGAGGTTCACAAGGCCACAGCTGCAGGGACAGCATTTACGCAAAGCATAATCATTAAATGGCACAACACTCCGGTCATTTGCCATAATTGCAAGTACGGCGATGCCATATGTCCGTAACTTATTGGGACGTGCCCGGCCACGACGGAGCTCCGTGCCCAACCTTGCGGCACTCTACTAATTTCATCACAACCACTTAATTGACTCGAGATCCGCAACCGCCATTACCAAGATTACAACCATTCTGGAGTTGGCGAGAGAGCCGAATATCCTCCTTTTCACCAAACCTCATTTTCTCCTATGTCTTACAGAAGGCAAGCCGTCGTTATGCAATTTAGGCGTATGCTCGTCTCCGTCAAAAAAGATAAAGTTATGTTTTTATGATGATCAGTCCTCCTCATCTGTTGTGGTAATAGTACTGAAGCGCTGAAATAACGGCGAAAAATTTTCGTTAATTCGAGAAAACTTTTCTATCCCCTAAGTTCTAGAAGTTGCTACTGTAATATCGCGGCGGAAACAGCAAAGTGCGACTTCAGCGCTTTTGCGTTCGGCTGTCTGACATGTTTGTAAGACGTGTGTAGCATCATGGTGACATCTCGTGATCACTGCGCGGATCACAAGCGTAAGCATCGGCCTTTGATATATGTGCGGTGTGTAGCAATGCACAACGTAAGCGATTGCAAAGGCGAGGTAACGAGATGCAGAATGCTAGCCTCCTACGCGGGGGATCCAAGTTCGAGTTTTTGAAATAATAATAATAATAATAATAATAATAATAATAATAATAATAATAATAATAATAATAATAATAATAATAATAATAATAATAATAATAATAATAATAATAATAATAATAATAATCAGCCTATATTTGAGTCCAGTGCAAGACGAAAGCCTCTCCTAGCGATCTCCAATTACCACTGTCTTGTGCTAGCTGATTACAACTTCCGTCTGCAAACTTCCTAATTTCTTCACCCCACCTAATTGTCTGCCGTATTCGACTGCGCTTCCCTTCCTTTGGCACCCTTTCTGCGACTTTAATAGTCGATAGGTTGTCGCATTAGATGGCCTACCAGCTCCATTTTTACCTCTTAAAGGGCCCCTCACCAAACCACACATCAAATTTTCGTTATACCCTGGAAGTTGTTACACGCCCTCTAGGAAGTGTTCCACCACAATTTTTTCAAGTTGGTTCATTACTAGAAGTTAGAAGTTATGGAAATATTTAAGTGTGGCGAACCCATGATTTCAGGAGGCGAGCTTCACTGCCAACATCGACGCTCTCGCCACTTGCCCCGTCTTGCCTCCGCCAGCGAAATCCCTTCCTTGCGTTCTCCCATAACGGAGCCGGAGGAGCGCGTGACGTACGTGTAACGGTCCCCCCCCCCCTCTCTCTCTCTCTCTCTCTCTCTTCTAGCGTTTTTGTTGCGTTGCGCACTTTCGGTGTGCGTATCGCGCCCGAGTCCGCAAACTGTTGCGTTTGTTTCGTTTCGATCTGTGCACGATCTCGTGAGCTGTGCAGGAAAAGACCTACTTTGTTGTCTGGCTGCTTCTGCGAAATGGATCCCTAAGTGCGTACACGTTTGGAGAGGCTGGCCCGGCTCATGAATCCTTACCGCGATACACCGCGTCGTTGTACCGATGGAACCGCCGTCAGGTACGGTGCCCCTAACTAGCGGTATGATAAATCAGTGCCCCATGAACACTGAGGTAGACGCGAGCGGATGATAGAGCGGGATCGAGCGCTGGAGCACGGTAGAAAATTACATATTTTCGCTCTCTTCACGCGCAACTGCGCGACGTGGGAACATCTCTCTCGCCACGGTACGAATTAAAACAAGGACACTCAAGACATTCGCTTTCTATGTTTTATTATTTCTCTAAACTTTAACTCGTCTGCTGAAACAAAAGATCTAACAAATAACTGATGTTGCCTTGAATAATTCTCGAAGACACGTGTCACTGTGCGTGACGTCACAGAACTACCATTTACGCAGGCGCACTTGTGCGACTGACATCGCATGACATTGTCTCTCCGGCTATTCCGGATGGAAGCGCGGCGCCCGCGATGAGAAGGACGCACGGCGTTTGATTTGAAATGTTCAGCTGTTTTCACTGCGCGTAGTGGTGCAATACTTTGCAGACATGATCCTTAGCGCGCATTGTATGCACTGCGCTTGTCAGCTCAAAATGGCCAGACCTGGTGAGAGGCCGTTTAATGTCAAATAGAACATCGGCTATCCCGTTTGCTCTCTCATCCACACCGCTCTCTTCCTGTCTCTTAACGTTACGCGTAACATTTTATTGCGATAACAATTTTATGGACACTTCAGGCGCAATTCCACCGTCGGCGTTGGCGTCGCCATGATGTACCATATAAACTACAAGTGCGATAACATCGTTATCATCGGCATCGCATCGTGAGTGCCAGAGAAAGCGTGCAAGTGTGAGCCGAGGATGGTGGCTCGATCTCGCGCGCGAAAGGGAGGAAGGTGGGGAGGAAGCGTGCCGTGTTCCATCACGTGCCAGGCACCGGATGTCGAAGGGGCGTTCTACTCCGGCGGCGGCTGCGTATGCCGCGGCCACGGAGGAAGGAAACTAAGGAGAGGCCCTACCGCCTCCGCGCGCTAGGAGAAAAGTGTGGCGGAAATCACGTATAGGTTCTCATTTTTTTTGCTGCTTTTTTATTTTTTTGCTGCATAGCCACGCCTTTTGGGCCACAATGGCGGCGGCGTTCCGATTTTTTGAGCGCTCACACGTGTTGCTCTGGTCGGTTTCGTGCCGTGGCAAAGGCGCTGTGTGGGCGGGTTTGCGTTAGTCACCGTGTCTTGTTGCGCTGTGTTACCTGCACCGTGCTCTGCCGGATGTTGCGCGAGCGCGCGCGCTCCGCGCGCGAAACCACGCGCAGCGCGGCGTGGTTTCGCGAAAGATGAAAACAAGAGAGGAGGGTGGCACAAAAGGCGGAGCATCGCCATGAGCAACGCCAACTTCCGGCTTCACTTTTGCTTCATAAAGAGTGACGTCAGGGCCTCTCCTTAGTTTCCTTCCTCCGTGGCCGCGGCGGACCGCGGTCACGTGGGCCTTATCTTGAAAGCGATGTGCCATGGGCGAAGCTAACAGCCTTTGATGCGCCTATAGGCACATAAAGAGCTGTTATCTACGTGTGCTCTGTGTTCTCGCCGCTTAGTTCGCGTTGAAACGACAGAAAACACGAAGGTCAATTCGCTCGCTGCTGCTGCCTCTCTCCTTCACGTGTGTCCGCGATGATCAAGTGAATTAACAAGCATGGTGTCCCATGCTTGTTAATTCAATTAGTAAGCGAATGTTTATAAGTTCATACGGCCGATAAAATTACTATACTTAGTATAGCTGCCTAATAATTTGCTATCGCAATCGATGCTTCGCCTTTCGGACAAAACTGCGACATTTCTTTCGTTCCTTCGCTCATTGCGCGGTATTTTGCTGGAGTATTGATGAATAACTTCGACCTGGTGGACACACTCGATGTCAAGGCGTCCAGAAGAACACGATTTCTAAGTTGTTTGGCAGCAGCAGTAGCCTCTGGTGTCTTATAGGTTCGGAATACCTTCGGCACGAACGCGCCGCGGCCGGAAACTCCGTAGAACTGACACCTTATCTCCTTCGGCTGACAACTCGGTTGCTGGCCCCGTATTGTATAATTTGAATTAGGAAGGAACAGCGCCCATACTAAGACGATCACAAGGGCGGTAACGACACAGGACAAGCGCATGTCCTGTGTCGTTCTCCCCTCTTGTGATCGTCTTAGTAGGCGCTATTCCTTCCTAATTCAAGTATGCACCATCTAGCCCAAATGAATGTTGTCCTGAACTACGTATTGTATAATGTTCACCAGAACGGACCGGTGGGCAACTCGCTATATAGCACTGCAGTAAAAATAGTACTAAAGCGACACATAACGATTAGGCCGACAAGGAAGGACGTCGACAGGCTGCTACTAACAATGCAATGTTCGATTACACCTGTATAGATAATATCGACGGTTATCTTGGGTTCCTTTTTTTGTCATCCAAGTCCATTGTATCTGTACCTCCCCTTGTGTTGCTCTTCGTCTCATTAAATCAGCTATACTCAAGGTCATCTTCAGAAGAGAATATCGTTAGACTGCATATGCTTTGCGGGCCCAGAAAGCAACAAGGACGTTGCTGTAGCTTCACAAGTCGGTCAGTTCGCTGCTCGGTGCGAGCACTCACGGCCGCGTGCCGCAAGTGTTATTTCACTCCCCTTCTTTCTCTTTTCGTCCTTTTATCCCGATCCCCATATCACAACGCGGAGCAAACAGGAAGCCCGTCTGGTTAATCTAATTGCATTAACTACCTCTCTATCTCCTCATCCGTTCTACAATGTTTCTATAGGTTACACGCGCAATAAAAGCTCTGATTGCAGTGACGCCGTTTCTCCGCCATTTTTGACGTCGGCAGTGACGCATGACAATTTCGCGTTATTCTTACTGTTACCTACGGTGGCGACGGACATCTTTCATCAACCACGTAGGCAAGCAAGACATAAGGAGGAAAGCGAATTACCGTTCTTTATCTTTCCCAGGATTGGGTAGAGGACCATGGAAAGGATGACGCAAGAGAATATGCATACGATCACGATGGCGCAGGCGACCGAGGTGAACGTCTTGTTGGCCGCCATGCCTCGCAGCCTGTACGTAGGAAGGCTGATATATTTAGTGTATTCATCATACTCTCTTTCCAATTCACTCTGCGTTTAGGTTTCTAACAGTCCGGAAATGTAGAGCTGCGTGCTTTTTTTTTCTCGAAACGGGAGTGCGCGTGGCCTTGGAAGACAACTAATGTTCGTAGGGGGTGATCTGCCGACACGAACGAAGTTGTACGTGTTGCTTGGCAAACAGAGCAAGGCAAACGTGCGATATGGAAGGTTATAGCGCTACCCTGGTTACCATGTGATACAGCTTAATTTCTGCAAGATCGTTGAAGTTGACGAGGTCGTGTTCCCTTGATGTGACTACTTTCGTTTTCGCCGTAGAGACTGACAGCTATGTTTACGGCCGCCTGCGTGAGTACTTACAACAAGCTGCGCTTGAGAACGGGGCGCATTTTTGCAGTCCATTGTACCAAGCGTGGCTGCGATACGCAATTCGCGCTCATGCCCGCGTTGCCGGTGTTATTGTGATGCATATGTGCAAGGAAGATTATCCGAGGTTGTACATTGAATAGAGTCAAGTGTTAGCACCTCGTCACTTGTTGAAGGCACGATATAGCTTATCATTTCTTCTTATTATTATGTTTTTTGTTTACGTAATCATGCTCTTGTTGGTCGTGCGTATAGGCGCAGACGGGTAAGCATGCTCCTACAGTTTCAGCTGCGTTTATACTGCGTACCGTCGCGTGTGATGAGCAAGACAACCCGAGATCTCATGCTGGCTCCGTGCGGAGACAAGCAGTGTCTGCTACCTCCACAGTGTCGTCTGCTACATTACCGTTCAGCTTGGCTAGCACTTATGCTGTAACGGTGCATGGGAAGATCCCGCCATCTTGCCCAAGCAATTGACAGCCCACGTGCGATCTCCGAGGCGTCACCATCTGCCTCACTGGCTAGAAAATTCCCCGACGAGCCGTGAGACGAACTCTGTCTTTTTGTGACTGGCTCGAAGGCGAGCGATCTGTGCTCCAGCGACGTACCTCGGGTCGCGCTCAAAGCCGAAAGACACGGGGGGCTCGACGTCGTCGATGCGCTCGGTCGACTCACGACTTTGCTCCATTGCGTTCCGCTTCTTCTTTCTTTCGGGTAGGTGTCGAGAGCACTCCTTTTCTTTCACCGAAATTGGACTTGAATTGTTTTTGCTTTATGGTCACGCTAGAATTCTCACTTCCATAAAATCGTGCGGGCTCTACAATCTTTATCTTTCGATTATAGCTTGCCTGTTATAAAAATGTCGACTTATTTTACACTTTACCATAACCTACCCGATTCTTGGCCAATCCCCCAGAGTGGGTACATGCCGGTAGATCACAAGGATCCACATCTACACCTAGCACAAAATCGCCACGCGCGAACATACGTTGTTTGGCTCTGGGCTTGTTTGAGGATAGCCGCTTTGCTTTAGCTTTTATGCATGCAGGAAACTAACGATTCAATTTGGCCCAGCAGGAGTTCTTGAAGCAATTGTGCGGCGTACCCATTCAGTCGAGTGCTTTACGCCGGTTGTATTTGTTATAATCGAGGATGAAACCGCTTGTGTCACTAAGATGCAATATTCTTCAATGTTCATATACCGGGCGTTTCAGCGAACACTTTCAAGCTTTTTTTAAAGGTTGCCTGTGGCAGATAGAACAATTTTAGTTCACGAGCTGGTCTATCCTCGGAAGAGCAGACATTACTCGCACAAAAATTTTTAAATGCACAATCGACTAATTAACAATAATTCACTATTTATATTTTTGACTACCTACCTTATGGCCCATATTGCAATGACCGAATTCTAGCCATGGAGTTCGCAAGGCATATCCACTTGGAACGAGTTCTCGGCATGACGCCAGTTTCGAGATATGAATTCCCGAACTTTGCTGAGAAATGCATTGGCGTTCCAGTTATTTTTGTGCTTCAATGCAAGAAGTGACGTTTTGTTAAGAGAGTAACTGGAACGCCGATGCATTTCTCAGCAAAGTTCGGGAATTCATATCTCGAAACTGGCGTCATGCCGAGAACTCGTTCCAAGTGGATATGCCTTGCGAACTCCATGGCTAGAATTCGGTCATTGCAATATGGGCCATAAGGTAGGTAGTCAAAAATATAAATCGTGAATTATTGTTAATTAGTCGATTGTGCATTTAAAAATTTTTGTGCGAGTAATGTCTGCTCTTCCGAGGATAGACCAGCTCGTGAACTAAAATTGCTCTATCTGCCACAGGCAACCTCTAAGAATTTTTGAAAGTGTTCACTGAAACACCCTGTTCGCTGAAACACCCTCCATTCCTCTGGATGTGCTGTCCGCACATCCAGAGGACTGGAGTAGGGTAGGAATATGGGCCTGTCGGTGCAGCGTAGTTCAAATTCTGAGTAACAGCGCCTGGTCCTCCAGAATTGGAACCAGAGGGCGGCCTGCCGCGAACGATGCTTATCGTCGGCGATCGCTTGCAGATTATGTTGATGCAGCAGTATTGTCGCTTCGTCAAGCGGAGCAAAGAGCTAGCGAGCTTGCGCCACTATCATCAACGACAAAACGCAGCTGCCGCCGCGAGGTTACCGTGGAAACAATTGTACGCTGCCTTCTGCGATAGCGTCTATGGCTGCGGCGTACGCCTCCGCCGTCAAGGTCGGAAACGCCGCGCGCGGAAGCAACGCCGCCACGCTGCGAACTTGGCAACAGCGTCAAGAGTTGTGTCGTTATGTTTACCGCCGCCGTCTCGTTTCGAGGCCGTTGGGCCGTTCGTGGCCTCGCCAGGGTAGTTCGCCGCGATCACGTTGTCGATGCGGGTTGCTTCGCCGCTTATCTGCACCTACGCCGGCCTTCGCTTCATTTCCTGCTCGGCCGTCGATACCGGTGCACGCCTGCTCCTCCTTTAAATATGAGCGATCCTCTCGTCCGTCCAGGCGCTCGTTCGGCACCGCTGGACCGCTCCATTGCGTTGTGGGCGACCAACGGGCGCGGTCATTTCGTCAAGGAGGACAACCTGGCGTCAGGCTGCGCCGACTATGTGGCCAACCACAGCGGTCCGCTTCACCCCGTGCTCGCGAAGTTGTGTCAGGTAAGTCGGTCTCGAGCGCAAAAATAAGCGAGTCGAAGCGCGTTTCCAGCATTACAGCGTGAACGTGGTGCGGTATTAGCAGGTTTTTATTTTTTTTTAAATTTCGTAGTGGGAATAGCTGCTGCGCGCACTGTAGCTACATCTACCTTGGGCTGCTGATACCTGAGCAGCGGCCAACGAAGGGGGCGTGGCGACGGCAGTAAATGCCAGCGCCGACCTGAAGAAGCGCGGTATCTAGCCACTGTAGTATCGAGGCACCATAGAAGTAAATGATAGGAAGAAAAAAATAGCAGAAAGGATAGTGTGGTAGGAAACAACTATATACACTTATTTACAGATGGCGGGTATGTTAACCTTTTATACCATAGGTCGCTAACAATGTCGCTTCACTGAGTGTTTGATGAGTGTTTGTTACCGCGACAAGGTGCCCCGCACCTTGTCGCTGTAAGACGTTCGGACAGTAGAGTATCCAGAGGGGAAGTCCTGTCACCCCCCCTCTCCCCCCTCAGCACACACGCACACGCACACACGCACGCACACACATGGCAATATACCTGCTAACGCAGAAAGCTGGGGCATTTAGTTGCTTGACAAGCGACAAGAGGGGGGGGGGGCGGAGGGGCAGACTCCACATAAGCTGAACTTAGAGGGGAAAAAAACAGTTCTATTTATCAATAGTTCCGGTTAAGCGAAGGACACAGAAGATCTTAAAAGAAACCTTTGCTTAAGAATCATCTATTGTTGCTGATATTATTCTGGCTCAAAGAAAAATAAAGATTTAATGATTCTGTTTCGATTTTGCAGCCTAATTTTAACCACGCGTGTACGAAAGGCCGCGTTGAAGTTATGCGCAGCCGTCGTGTTCGGAATTTCGCTGCAGAGTCTCGATTTCACTTTTCCCCTCGCCGTTTGTCCGGATATTGTCGCGCACACTGGATCGCGACGACTGCATACTCGTACATAGCCATAGGCTCATCGACACGATATTCTTGTGTTTCTCAATGACAATTTGCTGTCGCTTGGACCAAATTAATCACTTCCACGACATCTTTCATCACGAGAATAAGAACGTTTGGTGTGATACAGCTATTTCTTTGTTCCTATAGCGACGCTCAACAGAAGGCGGACGCCATAAGACGCTGAGCATAGTGAAACGCCGCAAAGGACCGCTTTCACGACATTGAGGCAGTTGCCCATCTACCGCGATGGCATAGCTGCTATGACGTCATGTTGCAGGACATAAGGTCGCGGGTTCCTTTTCCCGGCCTCGACTGTCGAACTTCAAGGGGTCGGAGTGCGTAATCGATCGAGCATAATGTGCCCATTAAAGAATCCCTGGCGGCCAAATTTTATCCGCAGCCTTCCACTATATACGGCGTCACATATGTTGCTTTCGAACGTTAACCTGTACATAGTATAATCACTAATATCTTTTTTTCACTTTTGACGTTGCAGAAATGCGTCTGATTGGATAGATTATATACGTCTCAGCCAATATATTTCCCGCACCGTCGTCTGAAGCGGTGCTGTTGTATGGGCATTGCCGGTATATTACGGCCGTTGCAGTTTCGGCACAGGTTCCGTTTAGCCGAACTTCAGAGAAACAGGGGTTTCGTGTCATCGATGAGTGTATATAATAATGCACATGTGCCTTATATGGGTGGCCTACTTAAAGTTGGTGTCCACGTTCTGTTTACCCCGCAGTTCCTTTTTAAGTGCTCGTCGTTTAACAGGAATTCGCTGGAGTATATCCCGAAGAACTGGCTGCCATGGGACGCAAAGCAGATGAGATGAGCGCTGGAATTCTCGTTTGTCTGTCCATTAATGGACAGACAAACGAGAATTGCGCTTGGTTAATTAAATTCTGGGGTTTTACGCACACGTAAAACATATATGGCACGTATATGGCACGTATACGTGCCAAAACCACAATATGATTACGAGGCACGCGCCGTAGTGAGGGACTTCGCGGGATTAATTTGGGTCACCTGGGGTTCTTCAACCTGTAAGCAATGCGCGGTACACGATCGTGTCTGTATTCCCCTCGTCCCTCCCCTTAGCTAAATGCGGCCACCTCGTGCTTAGCAGTGTGACACTGATAGTCGCTAAGCAACCACGGCGGATCCGTTGCACTGGTAAAATTTCACATGGGGAAGATATAACCGGGGAATTTGGTGTGTAGCTAGAAAAAAAACTAATAAGAAAATCGAATTAACTATCAAACACATGTCGTATATATACCACGATAAATGGGAGCTATAGGCGTGCCTTTTATTGACCCAAACTGTTTTTCTAGACCGTTAATAGGAATATAGACCGGCACTCTTTTGGTGGTCAGATGCAGCGTCCTCACTTCCGTTCGGCTTCCCGCAGCAGTATTTCGACTGCCGCAAGCACCGGAAATAAAGAGGCCTTGACACAACGGAAAGATATTTAATAAACAAACTTCAAAACAAGATACACTCGGAAGGTATATTCAAGCAACCACTCAAGCACGAAAGTGAACGCACAGCCATCCTTCACCTCAGCACGACACATATCTCGCACACACGTGCTTGCTGCGCTGGCCCAGCAAAATCTCCCCGCGCAGCTAAAGAAAAAAAAACACCAAACGAAAGCAAACAAAGAACTTGCGTGTTTTGCGGAATGTTGTGTCAAACGCGCCGTACAGGCTCTCCTTCGCACACGTAGTCGGTTTGGGTTTTTCTATAGCATATTTAATTGGCCTATTCGAAGGAGCAGTCGCCGAATCAAATTCTGGGGTTTTACAAGCCCAATTGCATTTGCATTTATTGCATTTGTCTCACAATCATTCCTGCCGCGAATCTCACGTGACTGGAACCATCTTCCCGCTGAAGTTGTAGGCCTTAATAATTATGAACAGTTGCGTGAAGCCTTAGCTAATCTTTAATATACAAGTGCCATTTAAACACTCATGTAACCAACTGTATTTGTCTTCTTCATTCTTTTGTATTTACCAATCCCCCTCTGTAATGCCCTTGACCTTGAGGGTAAAGTGAAATGAAAAATAAAAAAGCATATGATATGATTAGGAGGTACGCTGTGGTGCGGGAATCCGTAATAATTTTGACCAACTGGGGTTCTTTAACGTGCTACCGATGCACGGTACACTGGTGTTTTTGCATTTCGCCCCCGTCGAGATGGCGTCACCGTGGCCGGGATTTGATATCGGACTAGCAGCGCAACGCCATTACTCCACCACGGCAGAAGAAAGAGCTGTCGTTAAGGTCATGAAAACCCCTTCATCGCCGCTACATCACGCTGCAGAGATTTTCCAACTTGTCCCAGCTTGGCGAACATGTGTTGCTATTCTGGATATTTTCAAATTCCGCCACGTTGTCATATTCTGTAACGGCGGCATTCGGAGCCAATCAGAGACGCCGTAGCATCCCTCTGGGCCCAACCAGAGCTGGAAAGATGGATAACTTGACAATATGGCGGGATTTGGCAGGCGCCCAGAATAGTGTCCTCGATCTCTCTCAGCAATACCACAAACAGCTATAGGGATCGCATACTGACGACGCAAGCAAAAGCCATTGATTGGGAGGTCATCTGTGGCAGCGTGCAGTAAACACAGATGGCAATTGTGCGAGGCAGAGGTGCATCTGCACATGCAGTACGCATAATGGGAATGCCACAGAAGCACGCCAGATGTGGCATGGGCCGATCTATTCTTTGTTCGCGTTAAGTGCTATATAAGCTCCAGCTGGGGGGTAGGGGGGGGGCGCAAGATTTATAGCTTCATCTCAGGAGCTCCTATTCATTTACATGGGTACGGAGAAATAATTTTTCTCAACTACATCAGCTTTGATGCGGTTTGTGCACTGTATCAAATTGGCATATTATTTGGCCCCTGAAGTTTTCAAAATATTCTTGAATATCGCGAAAAACTTTCTGATGAAACTCAGGTTCCATACAATTTTTACAATAGCACTGTAAATCAAACACCGTACATTACAGCACCCGCATGTCTCGCCGCACTGCACGTCCGTCTCGGATTGCCCGGCCTCTTTCTCGAACTACGACTTTTTGAGGTTCCTTTCTTCCCCTCACTGTTGTCGACTGGAACGCCCTCCCCGCCGATCTAGTCGCCATTACGTGCCCATTGTTATACACAAATGCTGTAACCGCTTATATTATAAGGCACTGACTTGTATATATTTGTTGAATATTTTAACCCACCCCGGGAGTCTTCAAGGTGAATAGAGTGAAAGTAAAAGTATCAAGTTTATAAATGTAATAAAATAAACGATGTGACAAATATGAAAACTACACTCATTGAGAGAAGCATTCCGGGCAAGTTGGTAATCCATTATTCAAATGATATTGCGCAACAAAAAACGACACGGGCGTAAGAGAAGACGACACACCAAGCGCTTGGTGTTTCGTCTTCTCTTACATCCGTGTCGTTTTTTGTTGCGCAATATCATTTGAGTAACACTTGTTGAGCCAACTAAAGCGGACAGAAATGAAGTTATTATACAGCACTCTGAAACAAACCACATCAACAAGCGGAGGATTTCGTAAAATCTCTGTGGGCTTTACTTAAACGCCGGCCGTACTCGTGTTTTTTGTAAGAGGGTGTGTTCGGATAAGTAGAGTAAGGGATGCTCCGGCTATTTTCAATTTTCAGCGCTATATGTATATAAGATGGGAAAATGTATCTGCAGAAAGGAATCAGTCTTCGTCTTGCGAAACTTAGCGCGGATATCTTCAAAAATATTTTTATTTGACTAAAGGTGTGAAAGGGCGTTTTATCGACTTGCAGATTAAGGCATTGTGCAACAACAGATTTCTTTCGGTAAACCTAAAACACTATAGTACTAGTGGCCGACGGGAAGTTACGTTTATGTCACCCAGAGTATGTTTTTGAAAAATTTGTGTTTTTGAGCAGCTGCCTCTGTTTGACCCCGAAATCAGTTTCTTGGGCCAATTTAGGAAGGCGATGAAGCTGAAAAATGCTTCTGACAAATCTTACTCTCAAACTTACTCAAGCTTACTCCCAAAATAAGAATAGAAGTATGCAAATACACGGCGTACTTATTTCGCTCTAAAACCGAAAAAATGCAAACATTGCAAGAATAGCGAAAATTGGAACACTTTAGGGACTTTTTTTTTAAATGATCATGTCCGATTCCTATAAGAGTTTTATAAAATACGCAACCAGGACTGTTCAATCTAGTGCTGCAAAACCATTTGCATTATTATATTTTAGATGAGAAAACAAAGCCTATATTAAGACGCGTGCATGGTCATCCCAGCGATGTGTCTCGTTCTAACAATAAAATAAAGATCCTGCTCATATTGAATTCTGAACTCACTCCTTTTTGCTGTAGTAAAGAAGAGTGACTCAGACTTTGCCTTTAACGCCTCTCTTTAGCCATGAAATGAGTAGAGCTTCAGTTTTCAGGGATCCTGCATCCGTGTTCCTACTACGGTACGTTGAGGTAGCAAGCACGCGAGAGCGCACACAGCAGTTTTTTAAGCCTAGTCGGGGGAACCTGTTCCTGGCATTCATCTCTGCTTACACCTACTAATTGAAATGTTCCCCTTGTACACAGACGATACAGCAGCCTAGTGGGAAAGCGCGATGGTGCCACTGCACTGGATGAGCTAGCTGATGAGGACAATCGTAAAGCGGGTCCCGAAAAATTGTTTGTTTTCACTTAAATTTTTATAGTAGGCGTTAGAATACTTTCGCACGGCGGAACTGCGACTACTTTTCTAAGACACAATTTTTCACTCACAAAGAATCTTAACTACAACAAGGTGCAAGAAATCTTGTTATCGATTAACAAAACGTTGCAAACTTTGAAATCGCGTGGTATAAAAGAGTTTACTAGAGGTTAACCCTTTTAATCTACATCTATACCACTTGGCACGTGGAATCAAAAGTGAAGTTAACCGACGATACGAGAAAAAGAGGCTTCTTTGGACGTTTCTTATGGCCCCTTGGATTAATTAAGGGTTCAGCTTCAATTTTTTCTTTCTATGTTGTTCGTTAAGTGCTACACAATTCGCAAAATACTCTGTTCACCAATTTCTTGCTTTTGCATGAAACTGTATGGTAAATTAGAAAAAGAGGGCGTGAAAAGTAAGGCTGGCGCCTATTTTTTCTTTTAATAAGAGAACCTTACAACCTCTGTTAAATTACTTGAGAACCATCTCTCGATAACCTTTCTGCAAAATATGTGTTGCTACACTATATTAATAATGACACTATTCGACGTAGACTAGGATTTTTGATCCGCTTAGCTGTCCAACGGCGTAGGTAATTATCATGGTTAACGGAGTACTTATCCTGATTTTATTTATAAAGCAACGAACTTCAGGGTGGCTGGACTATAGGTTCCAATAATGAACAGGTATCCCGAGCGTTATTGTAATACCAGGTTATTTAGAAGCTATCACGAGGCTACTAAAGGTTGAATAATTGATAATTCCCAACGTGGCTTGAAAGGGAGAGTGTGAGGAAGTGATATCAAAGTGCAAGAACGGCAGCTGCAGGTTTGGGATTTCTGAAAGATTTTATTCGCGTTACTCACAACCAGTAGTAATGAGTTGGGCAAGCAAGTTTTGCAAACTGCAAGTTCACAGCTTCTTCAGTTCCGTGTTTGCGCAATGCGCTACCTGCAACGAATTTCCTCGGTCAGATTTTTCGTCTTTCCACATGCGGGTTGTCTGAATTCCTTGTACCTACCCGACACCTTTCCATTCTTTTTTTTTTCTTTTTTCTAAAATCTGGCCCTTTATTCTTCTTTATGTGCAGTAATGAAAAACGTTTTTAAGTTTACCAGCGACAATGTTCACAAAATCACTTGCGCATTGAATGACTTCGGTGGCTGCACCAAAGCCTACTCAGGACCACCGAAGGCTATTCAGGACTACCGAAGGCTATTCAGGACTACCGAAGGCTATTCAGGACTATCGAAGGATATTCAGGACCACCAGAGGCTATGTTCCTGAATATTGCAGTCCTGTCCAAAGAAGCTGTAGTGTGAGACGCGTTCCATTCAAGCACGTAAAATACCTGAGTTGCATCTTTCTTTCTTAAACTACCATCTCCCAATTTCCGTCTTGTCCTTAAAAAAGGTCATTCGCTGTTTTTGTCCGCACCGTGCTCAGAATAAATTAAATTCAATTTAATTCCGCGTGATGTGTGGTATAGCTGTGGAGTAAATAGGTTAACGTGTAGAAAACTGTTTTATATACCACACGCTTCTAATGTGTGCATGGTTTTGCGACTCGATAACAATATTTTTTGCACCTTGTTCCAGTTACGATTTCTCGTGCGTGAAAAAAATAATGGGTGTTGAAAAAGAAGTCGCAGTTACTGGGTGCGGAAGAATTTTTATGCTTAATATAAAAAAAATGACGTGAAAACGAAAAATGCATTCAGCACCTGCTTTGCGACTGTCATCATCTGAACATACCCAGCTGGCTCATCCACTGCTGTTGCGTTCTGCTGCTGTTCCCAATAGGCTAGTGCTTCGTCTATATGTACACGGGAAGTATTTCAGTGAGCATATGTAAGTACAGATCAATGCCAGAAATAGGTTTTACTGAATAGTCTTAAAAAGCTTGCTGTATGTGCTCTCGCCGGCTTGCTATAATGTATATATATATATATATATATATATTTATTTATTTCAATACCCTAAAGGCCCAATGCGGGCATTACATAGGGGGGGATTCATCAAAGAAAACTTATAAATATACAACACAGGTTATAAATGGCTGAATACAGAAATAAACGAGTGAAGAAGCCAGGTACAAGTTATTAAGAAAGAAACAATGGCTAGGAACAGGAACTGGAAAATTGCACATGTAGCAAATTCAAAAAAAAAGAAAAAGAACAAAAAGCACCTTCAGAAGTTCTAAAACATGGCATCCAACATTTCACGCAACAATACGGCCGGCACGCACAAAAAAGAAAAAGAAAAAAAAACGAAAAAAAAGAAAGGAAAAAAAAAACAATGACGCACATCATTTTACGTTGGAATTTTCTAAGTATGACCAAAGAGCTGTCTGAAATTATGATGTTTCAGCGATATATATATATGTACACGTATATATATATATGCACACGTATATATATATACGTGTGCAGGAGCGTTGAACACTCAAGCTCAGCTCATTTCATGGCTCAAAAGAAGCAAAAAAGACACAATTTGAGTCAGCCGCCTTCACTACAATAAAAGGAATGAGTTCAGAATTGAATACGAGCGTAATTTTTATTTCATTATTAGGACGAGATACATCGTTGGGGTGACCATAAATGGGTCTTAAAATAAGCTCGTCTCTCACTTAAAATAATATTATGCAGCGTGTCTTTGCAGTATTAGATCTGTCAGTCTTGGGTGAGTATTCTATGAAATTTTCGTAAAAATGGGCGATGATTGTATTTTTAATATATGCCCATTTTCGCAATATTTTGCTATTTTGGCATAGCTGGGATTTTATAGCGCAATATATGCGTGGTGTAATGGCATACTTCCTTTTCTTTCAGTTTGCGAGAAATCTTTTGAAGTTTTGTCAGAAATATTTTTCTGCTTCAACGTCTCAGCTAAAATGACCCGAAAGGCCTTGGCTTTGTGGTAAGTCAGACGCAGTTGCTCAAAAACCAAAGTTGGGCAATTTTTTCAATACCATAATCTGAGGGGGGGGGGGGGGGGGGGCATAAATTTAACTTCCCGTGGGCAAATAGTACCAGTGGTCTAGATTTATACAAAATATTTTGGCTAGGTAGAATACGCTGATTTTAGAGCGATAGACCTTAGAATTTGTAAAATCTGCAAGTTGTTAAAACGCGGTTTTCCAGCTTTAGTGAAATATGACTTTTTTTTTTTTTCAAGAAATCCATGCCG
This sequence comes from Dermacentor albipictus, assembly GCF_038994185.2. NCBI lineage: Eukaryota > Metazoa > Arthropoda > Arachnida > Ixodida > Ixodidae > Dermacentor > Dermacentor albipictus. The sequence continues at coordinate 100,178,306 of NC_091823.1, forward strand.
AGTTTTGCAAAACGCAGGTTGGCAATGACATTTTCCCACTTCGTATAAAAATTAAGCTGAAAACTAAAAATACTCTGAACTCCCCTTAGTCTGTCTTTATTTGAACACACCCACGAGAGTAGATTTTTGCTCTTATCTTTTTGAGTAAGAGTGCACATTTGCCGCTTGTGATTGAGAAAACGTGTACCATGCGCAGGTACAGGACTCGATAAGTAGCAGGAAGCGAAGTCAATGTTTTCTAATAAGTACATAACGAAAGAGATGTGTGGCTCGTTTTGTACAAAAGATAAAGTGACGCAGAATTGCTGTTCCCCCACCCTTCTTTTAATTCTTACCCCCTATCGTTTCCCTATGTGTTCGTCATCAAAGGAGACCCAGAAGCAGCACTTTCGTGTAATGATGAGCGACACAGCGGAGCTTCAACTCTTCAACATCTTCCTCAAGGCCAGTGGAGCCAGAAATTACCTGGAAATCGGTGAGTTGATAATAATAATAATAATAATAATAATAATAATAATAATAATAATAATAATAATAATAATAATAATAATAATAATAATAATAATAATATAACCCCCAAGGTAACTTTCCTATGGAAATCAGGAGCGAGTCTACTTTTACTAGTGCAAACGTTAATAATTCCCAATGCTCGCTATAAAAGCGCGTAAACCAGCCAAACGGAAATAAAATGAGGTGTATCTGACAAGTAGGCCTGTGATATATACACCTCTGCTTTGCCTGGCAAACCAGGAACCACACCAAATTGACTCGCGCCGGAAGGAGGCGCAGGAAGGACACAGACAAGAACAAGTAAACAAGCGAAAGCGTAAAATGAAGGTTTCTATTAGTGTTTTTCTGGTGAGTTCTGGATGAATTTTAATGGAAGGATATATTCGCGGAACAACCATAGTTCTTTTGGGTCACTCGTTCACTGCTCTACCAATTGCCGAAACCGACTCGTATTGTTATTTGGGCAGTTGCGTAACGATGCGTGGCCGCCAGTCCCGTACAACCGCGTAGAGCGCAGGACGCTGCGGTTCTAGACGCACTGCACCAAATGCGGAAGCTTAGAAAAAGACCCAAATAAGCACATCACATAAGTGGCTACATCAGGCCGCTCGACCGATGAGTGTAGGAGTGTCATTCAAAACACTAGGAATTGTTCTCCACTGCCGGTGCTGCTTCCGCTCCACTGCTTCCGTTTTAAATAAAAATATGTTGATTATTAAACATTTTCATAAACAACGGTTAAATTTGTTAATTTTCGCTTCTCCTTCCTGTTTGGCTGTTGCCTTGGCTCTCTCCCTTTGAAGAGTGCTTAATTTCTCAACTCCTTGCGACTCTTGTTTCCAGTTGGCAATTTTGCACGAAAAGTGCTGTACAATTAGGAAAAAAACCAGACGAGGTGACGAGTGAGAGTCATAATGCTTGTGGGCTTAACGGTTATTGCAGGGTTTGATTGAAATTTTGAAATCTTTAGAGATGATTATGAAACGCAGCTCCTTGAAAAGCTATCAGTGGGGCCTTTCTAGCGGCAGCACCTTCAGATTCTGAAACAAACATCGATATAATGAGAAAGGCGAAAACATTCCGCTATCTTTTACCTGGGGGAATATCAATCTGTTTCACGCCTTCAGTTCAGTGTCCTTTCCCTTGACCCGATCAACGATCACTTCTATGTCCCTGCCATAATAATACTGTAACAGCAGCCCATGCACTGTTGGCCGCCAAATAGCTCTCAAGTCTCAAGATTGATTTGGCGGCGCTTTAGGAGTGGTGGCGTGGCCGGGGAGAAGATGGGGGGGTATGCCGCTGAATTTCGGGGTTCGGGGCGCCGCCTTGGGTACGTGCCTGAACGGTAGCATGCAATGACTGTACACATTTATTTTAAACGACAGTGGTAAGCTCAAGTCATGATTTGGAAATGCCATACCGAGTGGAACTAGCGGTAATTTTTCAACACGCACGAATAAAGCTATATGTAAAGCTTTATAAAGCATAAGTGCACGCAAGCTAACAATATGGATCGCGGCACTGGTTAAGGGACGTGTTTATGATACAAATGTGTATCTGAAGTGATACCATCTTGTTCATACGTCACTGTGTACTATACAGCTGTAGTGTTTCATTTATAACTTCTTTTATATAGGTGTATTCACCGGTGTAAGTGCACTAGCGGCTGCCCTGGCGCTTCCACCAGACGGCCGAGTCACCGGACTGGAGATCAACGCGGAAACCGTGAACGTCGGGAGGCCATTTTGGAAAGAGGTACAAATCTCTTCTATAGACTTCGCCATTTGATGCGCGTGATCGTTTCCTCTGTTTAATTCGCACATCTACTATTAACGAACGTACACAATGATCGCTCTGTCTGTTATGCCCGTTTGGTGCATCTCCTTGAGACATTTGCAGCGTGGTTTTTTACTCTAGGAACAATGTATATATGTACATTAACTGAATGCTTGTTCGTGGGGTGATGCATTAGTATACTTGTGCTTCAGCACCGAATGGTCTCTGCGATCGCAAATTACTGAAGCCATTCCTCAGTTAATCCCAAGTGTGAGCAACAACAGGAAATGGTGACGAAAGTTACTTCACCATAAAGACGGAAAGGTGTAGAAAAACGATTGCCAAGAATGGCCCTTGTTTGCGGAATTGCAATTTTTTTGGGAAATGGTTGAGCAGTGCCACATCGCGCAGCATAACTTCTCGTTCGTGAAATTTTCTCAAAGTTAATGGTAAGTGTCAGCCGTTGGTTCTTTTACTATTTTTTCTTTCACACGCACTTGGGCTGAGGCTCAAATATACTGCCCCTTAGTCCCAGCCACCCACGCCATGAATCTGTAGTAGTAGTCCTGCTCGTAGTGCGCAAAATTTTATCTCGGTATATGACTCGTTCTGTGAAGTGCATAGTTGCTACAGTACGAGCGATAAGAACATCGACGAGTAGATTACTTGCAATAAAAAGGGAAAAGAAAGCCTCAACGCCCATAAATACGTGGGGTTCGTTTTGCTATTTTACGGCGACCTTCTCATTACCTTGTGCGCTTTACTGCAGTGCATCCTGTGTTTTCGGAACAAATGCCACGTGTTTTCACGGCAACCGCGTTGTATTTTTTACTATTGGATTCCACAGTAATGACATGGCAGTGGAAATCTCTGTGTGCCCAGTTCCTAAATGCACAGTACCTGAACTACACGCACATAGCTCGTGCAATGGCAAACAATCTTATCGAAACTTTTTATTTGTAGGCTGGCGTCGACGGCAAGATTGACATCATTATTGGCGACGCAAAGAAGTCCCTAGGCAAGTTGGGATAGTCGATTCCCGGTGCCTTTTTCTTTCTTTCTTTCTTTCTTTCTTTCTTTCTTTCTTTCTTTCTTTCTTTCTTTCTTTCTTTCTTTCTTTCTTTCTTTCTTTCTTTCTTTCTTTCTTTCTTTCTTTCTTTCTTTCTTGCCCTGGTTGTGTGTTTATTTGTAGTGGCAGTGCTTATTGTTTCACGCCGCTCGCATTGCGTGTCAAGTTGTGAAGCAGCAATATAGTAAGAAGTGGGAAACGCTAAGCCAATGACAACGCTGACTGCTTGCCTTGGCTTAGCAACATAACAGAAAGGACTTGCATATTCTCCGTAGCATCACACCTGAATGTTCCCGTTTCAATAGAAGACCATGCTTGGCAGATAGAGAAAACGCAAAAATACAGCGACGAAGAAAGGCAGCCAAAACAGACAAGTCGCGACTTGAGCCTATTCCCGAACGCTCGTTATTATGGTGGAAAGCCCAGATTATGACTAAAGGTATTTGGTGGAAGTTAGTGCTCTCTGATCTTTCTTTCTTGGCTCAATTTATTTTAATACTTGTGCAGAGCAAACTTGAAATATAGAAGCAGATATAACGGTAAGCTAAAAACAATTAAAAAAAACACATGTTTCTTTTTTGTTTTTGTCTCATTAGATGCACGCTTAATTGTAGACCATTTTCTCGCAATAGTTACGTTCCTCCGTGGTCTCACTGAAAAAGATCTAGGGGAACTTGTAACCCAACCTAATGCCTGTAAAACTGAAATTTAAGGCACTGGTTTCATCTGTAACACAAAAGTACTCGGATCGTCTACTATATTTCTTGTTTTCTATAACGTTGACATTAGGTTCAAAAAATCAATAAGGGCTTAAAAGCATTTTCAACATGTTTCCATCTGCGATATACATAAGCTCTCACTTGGAGGGCGGGCTACGTTTCAAACACGCCGTTTCCTCTCTACAGTTACTATATTTTGGGGGGGTAAATGTATAGCAAATTGTCTTTCTTTGTTGTGTTTACACAATGTGGCCTACTAGTAGCTGCAGTATTGTAGAGATTGAAGAGCAAAGACGAAGGAAACGAAAGTTTGTCGAGAATCAATACACGAAAATCACAGTGCCCGGACGACTCGGTGACAAAATTGCTTCAATAAGTGCGCTGAAACTCCGTAACTGATGTGGACGATGGCTGCGGCGCTCTGGATCAATCTCTGCACTGGAAGAATCAATAATGTATTCTTTTTTTGGCATTATGTCACACGTTGTTTAGTCCCGGATGACTGCTTCAATGTTTCAAACGGACAAAGGCCAACCAAAGTACGTGAACCTTCTGACTCTCTAGTTTGCTGTGTATGACGCTCTGGGTCATTTCAGCAAGCGCAAGAGAGAGATACTTGATATGCTGAAATCGGCTCGAACATAACTTAGTATTTACGCAATGAAATACTTGTCTAACCGTCAACCGGCCGCTCCCCGTGAATGCCTTTACAGTACTTATGCTTTCAAATAAGTTAGAAAAAGAAATGTTGAAAAAAATTAGACGAACACAAAATTTAGGGGGAGACAAGTTGCGAATTCGGCGAATTTTAGCTCTCCTGATTATTATTATCTTTATTTTTTTTTGAGGAGGTGGATGGTGGAAGGGAGTAATGCAGCTGTTCCAAGTCCTTTTTGTAGATTTTTTCAGAACCCGTTGCTTCGCACTTCTTTGATACGCCAACAAGAGTAACTATCTTTATAATAAATATTTTTCTGTGATACCGGGCACATTTATTTTTTACATCGTTGTTGCTTATGCAATAAACTACGAAAAAGAAAATCGTACGATAACTTTAGATAACGCTTCATTTTAGCAAGGCATATAATTAAAAAATTCATTTTTCGTTATGTCATCATTACGCTCTCAGAATTTTCCAGATACATTTATATTTGGTTCATTGAACACACCAATGACTTTTCTATCTGATTGCGATAAATTACTTTGCTATTGCGAAGTAAATTTAGGTTATATGTACAGGCGCGACACCGAGATGTATTAACAATGGCTAAATAAAAAAAATGAGCATTTTTTATACGTTACTTAACACTTCAATTCCCCTAAAAACATGTGCCTTATAGGGTACATTTATAATCTGTATTTAGATATGAAAACCGTGCTTGGCAAACAAATGAAAGAAAACCGTACAGTGATGATGACTCTTCTGACTATTCTTCAAAAACAATTTTTTTTAATCTTCGCCCACAGTTTAAGCTTAATTTTATAATTTTAAATTGACTAACAAAGCATCAGAAAATTTACAACTGTAGCACCTCAGTGACACCTTAAAGCTTGTCTCCATCCTGCAGCAACTTGTCAGGGAGTCTTCGTGGAGTTCCTAATAAATAATTAAATAAATAAAACAATACACACGTGCTTACGTTTTCGTAGCGTCTGAGACAAAATCGCTGTGATTGAAAGCAATCTGGCTACGTGCTTTTTGTTGGCTATGGAAAACTGGACATTACAATTTGTTTGTTTATGAACTACTACAGCAACATATTCTATTACGATACTCGAATGCTTGCATATCGAGCCACTTGCCATGATGAACCGTTCTTTCCAGAGCCAGATGCAAAGGCATCTGATAGTAAGTCTGTGTACCAACGATTACCGCGGTTATTAAGTCCGATTAGCAAGATAGAGAGAGAAAGGGGAATAAATGGGAGAGTTAGGCAGGGATGTTAGCCAATTTCAATCCCGATTTGCTATACCGTATTCGGGAATAGCGGAGCAAGGAGGTAGACGGACAAGCGTATAGAACAGATAAAATAAAATATAATGCACCCGTAGACGCGAGAAAGCACGCAATTAATCATAGAGCCTGTCACACAGTTCGCATATAGCTTGGCTTGCATGTTTTGGGTGTCCCATGCAATTTTTCTTCTGCGTGGAAAACACGTTAACCAATTTATAAGGCTGCCGGTGCTTCACTTCCAAAAGGAGATTGAATGCACGTGTGATATCTCTTCTTTAGCGTAATTTGTAAACAGTTCACTTATGGTATTCACCAATGGCGACTGCTTGTCAATTCAGAACAAGAAAGCTGATTATAATAATCAAATCAGCTACATTTAACAGCGAAAAACCTTTCATGGCACACAGGGAACACACACAGACGTCTCGAGGCATGCGAGTGCGGCACATTTTCCCCGCGCAATATCCGAGTGCTCTTTGCAAATTATGTCAGGAAACTAGAGCGATGCTCTCGCACATGTTGTGGGAGTGTCGTGTTACATCAGCTACAATGGCAGCTAGCTTCGGAGGCTCTTGCGTCGAAGTGGGCCGCCGTTCTGCGCCGCTCCAACCTCAAGACGCAAGAGTGGGAGGTCCAGCAGGCCCGAGAGGCGGCGACGAAGCAAGGCCTCGAAGTCCCCTCATGGAAGACCTGAGCCCGGGTCGTCAAACTTTGCCGGATATAAAATAAAGTTGTTTCCATCCATCCATTCTCGTGCGTCCAGACGTGCGCCTTATAAATTAATAATGCAATACTGAAAATATTACAGAGGAAGCAGATATCAAAGCACGAGCGACAGCCACTGGTGATACCAACTCCACGAACAGTGCGTCCTAGCGCCAGACGCACGCACGCACGAGAGTGACGTATATAGTTAGTCAGGGTTCAGCTGTTTTAGTACACGGTCTAGCGGTTGAGTGCAACTGCCTTTTGCAGACACGTACAGCTTGCCATCGTCTCGTGTCCGCTTTCACCTCGCAGATGATCTGATCGCTCAAGGCAAAACAAACTTCTTCGACTTCATTTTCATCGACGCTGACAAGAACTGCATGGATGATTACTACGAAAGGAGTCTGCAGCTCGTCAGACGCAACGGCATCATCGCTGTCGACAATGTGAGTTGTGCGTAATTGGGGAAGTTAATTAACAGCGTCGTAAACAAGACCAAGGCGAGAGCAGACGAACTCTCGTTCTAGTCTAGTCAAGAGCGAGCGTATCTGTATGCCCTCGTCTTGGTCCTCTTTTTAGCGCTGTCACCTTCAATTTCTGAGATGCACTAACCCGCCCGATTCAACACGCTGCTCCTATATAGTCGCTTTCACGTGACCTGAGTGCAGGTGACATGGATGAATCACGCGACTGATTCCAAGAGTCTAGGTTTCATTACACTATACGATGGAGTTCTCAGCTCCTCTTCCATACAAACTTCGAAGGTTTGGATTGCCCTATAACTCCTGACATTGTGTTGCTCTGCCAAGCCGCCGCCTTCAAAAAGGTGCATTGAAGAACGTTTCTTGTAATAAAGGTCCCGCCCCTCCGTATACATAAAAGTCCATACATTATTTTCGTTCTTCTTCCATGTTCTATTAGAATGACTGTTTACTGAATCGTCTTGGATTTACTAGCTTTAATTTATTCATCAATATTATGGATTTGTAAATTTATTTGCTTAGCACACGTGTAAAATCTGCCCGACTTCTGGCCAGTCACCGTGAGTGGGTATGAGCCAAAGATTTTAAGATGATGATAATGATTGTCATCATCATCATCACCATTATAATCAGCAATGGTGCAGAAGGAATCACTTGCGTTAATGTGCGCGCACTCGCGGCGGCGGTACGTCTGCGCAGGTCCTGTGGCACGCGCGAGTGTTCGACCCAGCCATCGACGACCCCGAGACGGAGGCCATCCGGCGGCTGAACCGCAAGCTGGCGACCGACGAACGCGTCGAGATCAGCTTCCTCACCGTGGGCGACGGCGTCACGTTCGTCAAGAAATGAACGCAGCCACGGACAACGCCCAACGTCACTCTTAATACCACACTCACACGTGTATAGCACTCTCGATCACGATCTATAGCCTGACGTGGATCGAATTTCTCAGTTAGCCTCCTTTGCAGAAACCGAAGTAGGAAGTCAATTGCGATCGATAATTTGATTCCGATCAAGCACGATCACGATCGAAAGTACGCACGTCTGGGGTAAAATATCTATCCAAGCTCAAGGCCTCGCGCCGGTGATCGACCGGTGATCGACCTTGGACCAAGGACGGCCACTGTCTACGGTTGCATATGCACTGAATGACCAACTGCGCACAGAAACACTTTGTCACCGCTGCGATGTAGCGGCTACCATGACCTTTGTATAATACAACAAGAACAGAGGCGCCGTTTATCGTGCATACAGTGAACGGCGCCGCCACTATGAAAGAACGCGAAATATTACGTTCAGTATTAAAGAACATTCCGTTTGCTGCTTTTCTCTGTTGTTTTGTATCTTTCTTTTTTTTGTCGTACTATGCAGATGTAGCTCCTGTACTGCGGCAGAAAATGGATGCTCGCATGCCTCGAGTTGTTAATATGAAAGAAAATAGTAGCGCCTCTCATATCGGGCCTCCGCTTCTCCTCGTCGACCCACGTGCAAGGACAGAAAAAACGCACACACTAAATTAAGAACACAGCGAGGGCGTCATACAAAACACACTTGAGGCACAATTCATGCAACTAGTTGACCAAACCTCGCGTTCACTAAACGAGTTGTAGCACGACTGCACGCCGCACCACAAACAAGTTCAGTTCAGCCGCGTGTGGTTCACCTGGGCATGTTCTTCGCGCATCAAATGATTACTCAGTAAAATATGAGTCTATCTGATTGGCGAGACATCTCTGAAATTATTTTTTGATGCAATTGCGAATTTGTTAGTACGGCACGCTATCGCGCATTCGAAGCTGTTGACACTAATACCGCCAGCGACCCCCATTTTTAAAGCGAAACTTTACTAACCGCGTCGGGCCGAGTTTCGCCGTCGCCAGCAATTTGACCTTCATTTAACCGCAGCTGCGCCGTAGCCTTGGCAACGCATCACGTGTCTCGCCGCGCCGAACTCCGCCGCCGGCTCGGCGCGCTCTCCGCAGCTGGGTCGCCGCCTGACCGTGTGACTCGTCGCGCGCCTGACTGGAGGAGTGCCGCGCTCACCTAGTCAGTGCAAGGAGAGCGAGGCTGTGTCGTCTTCCCTGATCCCCGTATTCAGAAATATATCTTGAAGCTCATGATTGACTTGACATAAATGACGCCTGGTGCGAACGCGCCCAAGACGCTCATTGCGTTTCATTTGGTGCATTCACGACAGGCGTCATTTAAATCAAATCAAGCATGGGTTTCAAGTTAAGATGCATTTCTGAATTCGGGGGTGAGTGATCGTGGATTGTAGCGCGAAGTGACACGGACACAGACTAGAAGCAGACAGGGGTAAGTGTTGTGCAGGGGTGAGTATTGTGCGGGAGCTGCAGGCTTTGAGCCGTCGTTGCCAGACGGCGTCTGACCACCCCGTAAATATCGCCCGGCGAACTGCTTCACTGGAGAAGGTCCGTAATGCAACAGGCGTCGCACCGTCGCGCAAGCGTCCTTCCTTTCTCTAGACCACTATCATCATCATCATCAGCATCATCATCATCATCATCAATGTAGCGGCCGCGTTCACGCCCTGTCCGTTTGTGCTTCGACACTGCGCATGTTCGCGGCGTCCTTTTGCATGTCTAGCACCTGCGCTTTCCCTGTGGCACAACAGGCGTCGCACCGTCGAACGATGTTTCTACCCAAGCCTAATCACAGTCATGCCTAACCACTGACCTATGCACAGCCATCATGCCTGGCTTAACGATGATTTTATACATAAGTATAATAATTACAGCTAAATCGGAGGTTAACCAAGTGAAACCAAGACTTAACCAGACTAGACCACGCTTTCGCTTTGCACGTTCAGGGTGAGCTCAACCAAACCACAGCTAATTCTATTAGTGTGCCCTCCACGATGCAAAAATAGTGATCTTTTTAGCCCGAAAGTGTTTTATGCTGGATTCCAGCAAAAATCTGTCCCATGTATGCACGTCACGCGACCATCATCACGCAAGTCCTAGAGAGGGCCTATCCTAAAGCTTACAAAAGTAGGCATTGAATGGTTAGAAATTTTTGCTTTATTAAATAAACTGTGCTCTTGATGACGTATACTTGTTGCATTTAGGACACTTGGGTATAATTAGTTTTATCACAGTAATTCTGTATAAAATATGGCTGGCAGCCTGGACACCTTTAAAGGCAGTAAATATGGTAGTGCTTGGAAGCGTCCAGCCGTCTAGCAGCTCCAACTCAGTCGGTCTTTACGGGCGAGGCGGTTCAGGTGCAAGAACGCCACAGCACCTATACTCCATCTCAGTAGTTCCCTGCAGTACTGTGGAACCTGCAGCGCTCTTTAAGCAATAGGAAGGCAGAATGCCCTTCGAGATTTGTTCATCCACACCACGTCATGTGTTCAGCGTCTTCTAGCTTATCTTGTCGATACATGTTCCACGGTTGGTGGATTGAGGCAACAAACGTTTTCGCGTTCTAACCATAAACTGCGTTCACATGAATGCGACAACGGGGCTTCGCTTCATATTATACAATTTATCAACCGTTCATTGCAGCTTCCTTGGCCAAAAGTGTACGGGCGAAAGCCGTTATAAATGTTCACCGGTGCCGCGTCGTCTGCTAGGCCTCTATTTGACGTTTGCTCGCCACCGTCATCGCGTACCATACTGAGTGATGGTAGTAAATTAGCGATTCAGTGAACAATTGGCCTTTACAGCATTTCGCATCGTCAACGCATCAGCATTGATAATGCTTTGACGGCATCTCATAACAGGAAGTCAAACAACCATTACAACTCGGCGCCGCCTCTGCACTCTTAAGCAAAATTGCACCCTTTGGTTCGTATCTTGCCACACAACAATAATCGTAATCTGTCTTGTCCGCATGTCTTTCCTTTAACGCTGCGAGCCCGGTACTTCCAAGTCACGAACGGTATGCGCGTTATGAGCATGACAGAACATTCTCGACCGGAAAGTAGCGAGCGCAGCGTTTTCAAGAAACTCAAGTAAGACAGACGACGATTATCGTTGTGTGGCAAGATTTGACCCAAAGGGGTGTACATTTAAGAGTGTGTAGTCCTTTGCAGCGTAAAAAATGGCTGTGGCTTAGCTAAGGTTAAGCCCAGGATGCGAAGCATACTAGCCTTTATTTTAGTTGTTGAACCACTGTTTAGCCTGGTGAACTGCTGTTGCTTGGCTATATTTGGTTCGGCTAGACGAAGAAACAACTCATGCGTTACTCTGCTTCGCCTTCAAGAGTGGAACGCGGCAGCGTTCCCGTCGACCCGCCAAGGGGTGTAAGACAATGGGCTACGGCGCAGCGACTACGCGCCCCGCATTGGACGCGGTGAGCGTCGAGCAACGCAGCGTTCGGCGTGGCACCGAAATGTGCACCTGAGCAAGCGACGCACGCCTGAGCCTTAGAAACAGCTCGTTTCTAAGGCAACACCGCATTCACTAGAGGCGCTTTTGTACCGCTTTGAAGCATCGTACTCGTGGCTCAGTGGTAGCGTCTCCGTCTCACACTCCGGAGACCCTGGTTCGATTCCCACCCAGCCCATCTTGCAAGAGTTGAGCCAAAGCCACCTAGAAAATCAGACTCTGTAGCACGTCGCAACCTTGGCTTCTCATTCCAACGAGCAGCTCTTTTTCCAGGAGGCATCTCATCTCGTGAGTGTCTAGCACAGGCAAGCGCAGCTACGCCGCGAGCGACGGCGCGAGTTGGAGCCCCGTTTCTCCTCTTTCGTGACGTCACGGTGTCACGTGGTATTGAAGGCGACACCGCCGCGCCTGAGGAGCTGGGTTGAGCTCTCGTAATATGCTTCGCATAAAACAAACAGCTGATCTCAATAATAATGACAAAACATGCGTACCTGATGATTTGCCCTCAGCGTGAGATGAGACCAAGCAATGACGCATTTTGCCATTTATTTCTTACCGTCAGTAATTCGCGGTATATATAGGACTTACGTGCGCAAAGTGACTAATATGTGACGTATCGCTGTAACGTATCATCTACCAATCAAAACTAATCTAATTGCGCCAATAATCAAACAGTTGCGCCCGGAACTATATCCCGCTGCGCCTGTGTGCACCTCGTACCTTCGGCGGTGCTGCAAGTTAGAGCATAGTTGTTGTCTGGTGGCGTCTTTCAGTGATCGTGGGCAGACGCGAACAGCGCGTCGCGCCGGCGTCTCACGGGCGTCTCGTCAGCGTCGAGGCCCCAGTTCCTGCTGGCTGCAGCAAGTTAGATATCGCTTTAGAGGCCGCCGACTAATGAATAATGACACGTTGATACTGCGAACTCGTTTTATTGTAAGATATCAATCTGGAGGTTATATATACTGAAGTTCATATTTGCGTCTGGGCAGGGCTCAGGTGGCCCGCACTGTAAAGGTCGTCTCCCGCCCGATGCCAAACACGTGAGTGACAACGGCACCTTCTAGCCACATCTCTTCTCCCTTGCAAGATATTCCCTTCTCCTGTCTTCTACAATGACCTTCTTTCCTGTGCAAACAAACTTTAGGCGCCGCCCTCTTCACCATCACACACTATCATCTCTCAGCGATGACAGACTGTTAAGCCAGAACTGAACGACCGCTCGTGTGTGTTGCCCCATTTTCTTCATTGTGGTATTAGTGTTTTGCAGTGCTGGGGTACTTGATTTTCAAGCATGTCGTAATGTGGGGGAATTGCATCTAATGCGACGTAGCGCTATTAGTTATGATCAGTGCATGAATGCCAATGCGAAGTGTCATGGTGAAATTTTACCATTATAGATTTGCGCCAACTTGATATAGGCGCAAATAGACACCGTAGAGTCGCGTTTCGGCTGGCTTTGGGTTAGTTCTAACCAGTTCTAACCATAGTAGAAAGGCAACAAGCGCTGCCATTCTGTATGATTTCTTTCGTTTGCGCCCTATTAGCGCGCACGTTCATTTTTTTGTTATTGTGTGAAATGAATCAACTAACTTGTATGCCATTCAATGTTAGAGGCTTCCGCGGAACACTGAAAAGCAACAGGCAGCAGTCGACTTAACACTCGGAAATCATGCCGACGCACTCTTCCCACAGGAAACAAAATTCTGAACTTGTCTAGATGTTATCGCCTTTAGGAGCAAGTTTCAAGTGGCAGCTTTTCAATGTGATTGTAATTTTTACGGTACTTCGCGCACTCCCGGAGAGCTGGCTAGCTGGCTGTGTCTCTGACCGTATTCCCGCCAATTTGGGTGACCGGGTAGTCCATGATCTAGTGTTCAGAGCATCGCGCTGGCTGTGACGAGTGAACCGAGATCGAAACCAATCGTCGGGCCAATTCGGGCCACGGGCACGTGGCATTGCGTATGTGTCGCTCATCAATTAACCCTTGTTATCGGACTTCACGCACTTTCCGGGAGCTGCGTATCTATGTATCTACGTATGTTTGCATCTAACCGTTCTCCCGCCGACCTGGGTCGAATCTGGATCGTGTTTGGCTAGATACCTGGGTCAATTGAATCTGAACGAAATTACAAGCGATGAGTTCCTCCACCCTTGCGAATTCTTTTAAGCACGCGCCACGCGCGTACCTCATGGCGGCGCCGCTAGATGGCACAGCACGAACACTGCGAAGTGCGAGAGAGGAGCCCAGCTGCATGCACGCCTCATATATTATGCGTTTTGGTGGCGGCAGTATGGTGTGTTGCAACATATTTGCTTCAATGCTAATCGCATTAACGTCGACATTCATCGTGGGAGGGCTCCTGCCGGATTTTCGATGTTGGAAAATAAATCGCACATGGCGAGGCAAATATGCACCTGTGGCTAAAGCCCACAGCAGGGTCCCCGAGGGAATGTATTAGTGGTTAAACTCCTCGCTTACAAAACTTTCACACTTCCTAAGATATAATATGCCAGCGCTGCCTTTTATCTATAAGCAGCTAATCCAACTCTCTAGAATCCCTGCAAAACCACGAGACTGCGTTCACAGGCTTAACGAATACTTTCATAACACAGCCATCTCGGCTTCAGAAACACAGCCTGAACTTCCTATACTCACCTCCCTCCGTATGATCGCATGACTTTGTTTTTACCGTACGTTCTTTATGGCTCCCCAGCATACACCAACCAAATCCGTTCAGTGTTTGCCGCCACTGCCGCCCCAACGCCGTTTATCCCCCAAGAGCTCATACGGAACACATTTCAGTTGTTGTTCTTGTTGTTGTTCCGCGCATAGGCAAATACCAGAACGATCTCCAGGCCCACATTGCCCTGCAGTTACTGACCACTCTCCGTTCAAAGTCCACATCCCTGTTTGACCTTCCTTAACGCACGTACTATGCAACGCCGATTTCTACTCCCGACGATCATGTAATGTCCCACCAGAGGGCCCCTTGCGGCATATTAAATAAAAATAAAAAAATGATCGAGTTCGGGAAAGTCTAAGCTTTCAAAAAGGAAGCTTCGAGACGTCCTTTTCTTGTTATCGAGAATGAACGGCAGAGTAACAAGAAATCATGAATATTTTCAGATTCGAAGCAAAAAAAAAATAAAGAAATGACGTAAGGGACGCGACATTTGGCAGTGAAGAAAACGTCAACGTGACCGAGGGGCACGCGCGCCGCGCCCAGCACGCGAAAAAGCGAACGGGGGACGCCGAAGTCGGGTGTTCGCCGCTAGCTGCGCCCAGTGCCGGGGCCCTGCCGTGCGCCGCCGTCGCAGCTCCCGGTGTCGTGGCGGTCGGGAGACCTGCAGGACTGTCGGTGGGGGAAGGTGCGGACAAGGCACGTATACTGCGCAACGAGAGAAGCAGCTGGGCCGCGCGTGGTCCTCCGATCCGCCGACATGTCCAGGACTTTGCCCCCCTTTACCGAGGAGGAGGAGGAGGACACCACCCCTCCGGCGAAAAAACGAAGGACCGACGACGGTTCCGGCAACGACGCGTCAGACAAGGCGAATGTGAGTGCACACATTCCCTTGCATAGGCTTGAGTACACGCTTCCCGCTTCCCGATCCACATTTCCGTTGCTAAAACAGTTTTTTTTCCCCTAAGCCTGATGAAACCCGTAAACAGTTTTCGTAAAAAAAGCGCCAAAGACGAAGACGAAGTCGAAGGAACACATACGACAGGGCTGGCGCCAGTCCTGTCGTATGTGTTCCACAGGACGTATGTGTGTTCGTATGTATGTATGTGTGTTCGTATATGAGTGTTCGTTGTATGTGTGTTCGTATGTATGTTCGCCAGTCCTGTCGACAGGGCTGGCGCCAGTCCTGTCGTATGTGTTCCACAGGACGTATGTGTGTTCGTATGTATGTATGTGTGTTCGTATATGTGTGTTCGTTGTATGTGTGTTCGTATGTATGTTCGCCAGTCCTGTCGACAGGGCTGGCGCCAGTCCTGTCGTATGTGTTCCACAGGACGTATGTGTGTTCGTATGTATGTATGTATGTGTGTTCGTATATGTGTGCTCGTATGTATGTTCGCCAGTCCTGTCGTATACGACAGGACTGGCGCCAGTTTCGTCGTAAGCGTTCCTTCGACTTCGTCTTCGTCTTTAGCGTTTTTTTATGAAAACTGTCGAGATCAACCAACTCGCCCAAATCAAGGTATTGTTGCAAGCCCATAAAAGCACGTGAACAGTACCGCGCGCCTAGTCGCGCGGCCCTTTTTTGCATGTTGCGGGCTTTCAGTAAGGCTTACAAAAAAAACTTTCATGCATCATGTACAGAGCAACAGAAAGATGAATCGGGAATATCTCGTAGTGGCCTACAGCACTCTGATTGACAATGTTAGGCGAAAAAAGAAAGAACGTAGGTCTGACTTGCTCCAAGTGAGGGCAGACATTGCCATGGTTCAGTTCTGCTACGTGGCACTCGCGTATGTTCATACTGTGGTACAAGTTACGTTGGGCGCCCTGTATATTTATTGTACAGTTGCATATGTCTATAACGACCCCGGCTCTAACAATCTCTTGTTGTTGTTTTTTCTCACCAATACTGTTCACGTATCTTGCTTCTGATGACATGCTTTAAAATATGAAGCATTACTCCTGGCGTTTGGAACGCTGTTTACTTCGCTGCTCTAACGCCTTGTTTTAGCTATAGCGACGCAGGCTTGATAAAGGAGCCACACTGACGTCTGAGTCACGCGTGGCGCCTACAGCGCGGCTCTATAGTGTAAGCGGTACATATTTATCTCAAATGTAATAATCCAAGAAATCTGCGGCGCGAAATAGGCGCAGACAGAGAGCACACACGATGGGAGGGGAGCCCGTCTAGTCGATGTGTGTTCTCTGTCCGCGTCTATGATGCGCCGTCGATTTCTCGGAGTATGACACACCGACTAGTACAAACCAAGACTCTGCCTCTTTCAAAAGGTTTCACAGATGCCGTTGAACTGGTACTGAAAAGTTAAGACTGCGAATGAAAGGCGTTAGCGACGGTTACGCAAATCGGGAAGCCCAGGGAAACGAAAATTATGTAGGTGCATATATATATATAATGCAAGCCGATCACTGTCGTGCTTGGAGATAAAGTGCCGGATTTCGAACGCAAAGACTACCCGTGACTTGAAATTTGAGCGCCTGCTTCTTTGATTGTAAGAGTTTGCCCCTTCTCTGTTACAGTGACTTAGTATAGGTTGTTGCCTCGGGTTGGTTGGGCAGTTGCTTTCTCTCTTACACTGACCGTGCCATCTACATTTGCGCACGCAGGGACTGCAGGCCCCGGCTAACTCGTCAGCACAGAATCCGCCAGAGATTGACGAGAGCCTCTACTCTAGACAACTGTAAGTTGTCCTGTCACGTGATGCCTGGGGTGCTTACCGAAGTGAACCTATCGCATCGCGTTTTTTGTTTCATTTCAATGCGCAAGCTATTCTTCCCCGAAGTTCGCATCAACTTCTGGTCAACTTGGGCCTGCACTGGCCTTTTATTCTTATTTTTCGTGGGCGAGATAAGTTCTATATCGGCCTCAATCTCAGTGGCATACTAAAATCTCTTGTCTGCAATCTTGCAGCTAAGCGAAATTCCATATTGCGACTCGCTCGCCGGGGTTCGTGTTTCTTCATTTCCGCCCCCCCCCCCATCTCTCTAAAACCTGCCTTACTTCAATTTTTGTTCATCTTTCTTTTTATGGCAGGACTCTTTCCTCAGTTTATATGCCTAAACGAGAAGTTCTTTGTATTTTTGGTTTCGTTTCTCTCGTGTTGCTTCACTAACTTCCTGCAGAAATAAGACTTGCATGATGACTGGCGCACATTTAACGCGTAATATTAGCTTAGGCTGACAATTGACTTAATTAGCACACAGGGTGTCCTGGAAAGGGAACGTTCACGGAGAACCTGTATGTATCCTCGCGGGTCACATACTTTGGTTGTGAGACCAAATATCTTTATACAACTGCTTGGTTGCGTCGTTGGCGTTTTTGTAACGTATCGTGCTTTTTTCAGTTTGATTTTATACTTGTGAATGCCTGCCGTTACCCGTTAAGCAGTGGTGTAACAGCATAGGGAGGGGGTAGGGGGAGGCGGTCACTTACAACGCGTAGGCGCTGGCAAGAAAGATGAGCAAAAAAACAAAAAAAACCCCACGTGGCTCCTTTTTCACAGCTACGTGCTCGGGCGCGACGCCATGTTACGCATGGCACAATCGGACGTGCTGATATCCGGTATGGGGGGACTGGGCGTGGAGATCGCCAAGAACGTCGTTCTGGGGGGCGTCAAGTCGGTCACCATTCACGACACGGCCGTTTGCACACGAGACGATCTTTCATCGCAGGTGAGGACGTTTTTTTTTTCCCTTTTTTTCATTCGTGCCGTATTCCCTCAGGTGTCGTCGTAGGAGCGGGAACCAAATAGTGTTTAAACCGTGCAAATCTCCAGCGTTTGATCAAATAGTTGTTAATATGATTGGATTTTTGTGCGCTTCACGTACAGTAGCTAATAGTAGCTTGCACGTTTCGTATTAGTTGTTTTCATTGACTTCCAGCTTGTCGACAACTGCAGTTTAGACGACGTTGTCGGTAAACAGGAGAGATAAGTGTGGCTTCTTGCCTTTGTCTACTGCTACTTTGTGCTTGCGGTTTTCATTGTTGCATCGTGTTATCGTGGTGAAACAAGGAGCTCTTGGTATTCGAGTGATTTAGATGGGCGGATTACTTGAGCGCACAACTGTCACTGCGCAAGCATAAGTGCGGTATAGGATAGGTGCATTAATCGAATAGTTTAATTAGACGAGTAAACACATGAACAGAAATTGGTTCCAAGATCCATAATGCTCAATCCGACTACACCGATCCAGGTGGTGCAGGTTCACGACGAGGCTGGTGTGCGAGGAGTAGCTGCATCAAACAATGATGTGGCTGTTGAAAATGACGATAGAAGCATGTTCGGGACAGAATTGGTTCATTATTTGCAGGCGTAGTTATTAAAATGATTGCTGAATGTCTGAATGAATTTAATATAACCAATATTACTACAGTTCATAAGGGAGATGTTGCTAGTGATCTTAACAATTGCAGGACAATTTCAGTCCTCCTCCTTCATTTCAAAATTCTTTAGCGTGTTTTCACGACAGACTAACAGGTTTACAGCCCCCCCCCCCCCCTAAGTTATAAGAGAATCACAGTACGGTTTCCAGAAAAGCAGGTCCCTAGGACAGGCACGAATGCCCATTAAACATAAAATAGTAGGAACAATGAAAGAAAATTAGTGACGGTTGGTTTATTCTTAGACAAAAATAGTCGCTGTTTTGCCCGAAAGGTGAAGCATCGATTGCGATAGCAAATTAGTAGACAGCCATACAAAGTAAGGCTAGTGGTTTTATCGTCAGTATAGACTTACAAGCATTCGATAATTAACTAAATTAACAAGCATAGTGTCAACGCGCACAGGCAAACATGAACACATCACACTCGACGACCACCGACACTCGCTGCCAAAATGCTGGCGTGAGGAAGCGCGGCAGCAGCAGCGAGCGAAGTGACCTTCGTGCTGTCTATCGCTTCAACGCAAACTGAGCTGCGAGAACGCAGCACGCCCAAAGGTATGAGCCGTCGGCGCAGCTAGACCCTGCCCTCAAAGCAGGGCACTTTCAAGATACGGCCAGGGCGACTGCGTGCGGCCGCGCATGCGGAGTTGCTGGCAGAGCACAACGCCGCCCTCCATCCCTCCCCTCCCCCCCGGTGCCTCGCGCGCTACGAAAGACGGCGCGCTTCTTCCCCGCCTTCCTCCCTTTCGCGCGCGATTGAGCCAGCTTCATTGGCTCCCCACGCACGCTTTTCCTCGCACCTACGGCGCGCGGCGACGGTGATATCACCGTTGGGATTTACACAGAACATCACGGCGACGGCGCAGTCGCCGACAACGGCAAAAATGCGCCTGGAGTGTCCATATAATGCTATTGCAATGAGAAGGCGTTTGATGCTGTTCAAAGCGATATTTTACTCAAAAAGCTCGAAATGTGTGGTGTGCGAGGAGTAGCTCTAAGAGTGCTCAGCACTTAAATGTCAAATTGCTACTAGTATGTGCTTATTAATTTATCGTCTGGTGAAATGTTGATGCGGCAGGCTCTATTTTGGGGTCCTTGCTGTTTTTAAGGTATGCGGATGATACAACAAATTTACCCGGTTGCCTTGATATAGTGATGTACGCCGATAATAGGAATGTGTATAGAAAATGCTTAGAGAATAGTGCCAGTGCTTACCTCCAAGATCTGCGAAAATGTTTAGAGGTGAATGGCCTAAGCATAAATACAAAGGACACTAAATTCGTCACTTTTGAACCAACAGGCAGGAAAAATCGCGAAGCTATTTATTACGTTACGATTTGAAGACTGCTTATTGGAACAAGTCGGCGAAATGGAAATTTTGGGCGTATGGTTTAGAGAAAAACTCTCATGGAAGGCACATGTCATTAGGTTGTCACCTGAACTAGCTCGAATTGCAGAAAGCATATACAAAATACACAAATTATTACCTGTATGGCTGAAGCAAGTGCTATATAACTCACTCTTTTATTCCATAATTAGCTACGCAAGCCTTGTATGGGGAACAACTGCATCCAATAACTATGGGAAGCTAATTCTTCTTCGAAAGAAAATATTGTGCCTATTTGAATATTACACTGCAAATCCGCGGGACTTAGAAGAGCAACCGCTCTTTTCAAAATACAACCTGGTAAAAGCAGGTCTGGTTTACTGTTAAGTTATTACAGTGTATTTACGAAGATTCCCTGTACAACAAATCCAATTACAGTTCAGCCACCCACCCGATCTGGCAGCGTAGACGAACGCCGGCAACACAACCATTGACAGTAAACATTGCAGTATCAGATGACAAAGTTGCTTAACATTGTAGAAAATTAAAATGATTTCGAGAAAAAGCTTATACTTTCAATAACAAATGCAAGCAGATTCCGATTACCATTGACATGTCGTTTTCCATGACAGCAGCAGCACTAGGCATCACACTGTGTTCTTATCATAAAATGATAGATTCAGTGAACGCTTTTTGAGCATACATCTTTATTATGCTTTTTCTTGCAGCTCAGATAGCATTTTTTTTTATGATCGTCACACTATACGTTCTCTTTATTGCGCCGCTGTTGCTTTTCGAGGGAAATATCACCTCGTTATGGTAGTCTGTCTGAAGTGTATACTTTAAATTTGAGCAATACCTGAGACATTTATTGCTTTCTTATTACAAGTGATCTTTTCTACTTGTAAACTGATGCGCATTAGCTTTGTTATGTTATTTAAATGCGATACTTCGCGTTTTTTCTTATTGAATTTTTGTTCCGGACGTGTGCCAGTGCGTCCACAGCTGCGTGAACTGATAAACAAAATATGTTTCGACGTCATATGCATTGTGTAAAGGGGGTCTGGCCAAGTCATGCAAATCACTGCCTTTAGCACATACTGCTCTTTGACCTTTTCTGATGACCAAATAAAAGGAAAATAATAGAGCATTGCGAAGATTAATGTATCGATTGTCCAACCCTATGGGTTAAACACGCGGCGTTGTAGTTTGCTCAGCTGATGCTAGCTTGTGTACAAATATACTTTTACGCTACCGTGATTTAAAGAACGACAGTTTTGTAAACGTGCAGCATACCGACGCCACTGTGTGTTTTTTGAGCCAGGACATTTACCATTTACCAGGCTGTAAGCTCAGCGGCTATACTTCGAAGACAGCTTCGCTTCGGTCAAATAGCGCTTGTTGCCGCAATAGCGGGAAAAATATATGGCCTTTCTTTCCAAGGAGCGATGTCAAAACTCGATACCGCCTCAAGGCCTGAGGAACCTACAAATGCTACATTTTTTTTTTGTAAGAACGCTCACGCTGCACGACAATACGTATTTTCTTTGGACGCACTTCAGATATTTTAAAGTTGATTCAACATCTTACGATATTGTTTCACGTCTATTGCATTGCGGCACTAGCTTCCTCGCTAGGCGATACAGCAGAATATTTTTTACACTGGTTGGAGTGGGGTCAATACCATATTTGCTTAAGCTTTAGTATCAGCACGCTTCAGTTTCTCAATGGAAAAAGAGGGCGCGTTCAACCTAGAGGCTCAAATGAAGTCAGAATAAAGTTGAAGATTTGGCTCTTTTTACTGACCTCAGCAATTTATACGTGTTTGGGAATATTGCTGCATGTCCTGTTAGGATGACTTACTGCACCACGAACAGTGTTTGCCGCCTGCACTGTGATGCTTGTATGTTTTCCAGTACTACCTATGCGAGGAGAACCTGGGCGAGAACAGAGCCTCCGCTTCCGAGCCATGGCTGACGCGACTTAACCAATACGTGTGTGTGAAGACCTATACGAAGCCGCTGTCCCCGGACTTTGTGCAGAACTTCAGTGTAGGTGGCAATGTTCTGGAGCTAACGCACGAGTGAAATTCTGTAGCTTGCATTGGTTCCTTTGACATCGTAGCTAACGTCACTGGAATTCCGAAAATCACCTGCAGACCACAGTGAGAGTGCACAAAGCTTATTTTCGGGTCTGAGAGTTACCCGTCAATAATCTGCATTCTATAATTGTTGTACTCGGATTGGTCGGAACAGGTAACGTCATAAAAAGCTGAAACCGAATGATCACAAAGCGGAGGGCGAGAGGTACAAGGCCGAATTCGCAAAAGCTTTGCGCTCGTGAGTGATCTTTGCCGTTGGCTGTCCGCCTATGCTAAATATAAGTCCACTGCCAGATTTCGCTGAAAAGTGCTCTTACGAACAATTAAAGCGTAAGAACTTTTTGCGAACGAAAAGCATTGTGGGTAGTTAGGCTCAAGGGGCCGAGTTCACACATCAGTTCGATAGCTATTATCAGTAATATGAGCCGGGCAATCATTTGATGATTAAGCCACTGTGGCCTACCAATGATTCAAATAAGATTTACGCACCAATATATTTGTGAATTCAGCCTCATATTTATGTAGTGACCGGGGCTCTCATTTGCATAAGGTCCGTTAGGCACATGCTTATGTCCCTGGGCTTTGTCAAAGTTTCTTTGTAATTCAGAAAGGAAGTACACCGAAAGAATAGCGCCAATTTTTTATTGAAATCAGATTCAGTACCTCCACAGCATGAAAGTCATGTTTGCGAGGCATGATCGCGAACTAAAGTCTATATTCACTAAACGAAAAGAAAAGGTGAATCGTCACTAATATAAGTGCTGGCACGTAGCGGCTGTTTTTCTATAAGCTTGTTAGCAATAAACTGCTATGTTGTTTAGCCTTGCGTTGCTGCCTTCATTGCTGGCTTTAGAGCCTAGACTGTGTCGTTCTCCGACACTTGGCTTCGTGTTCCCACTTGCATGCGGCTTCAAGCTGGGCACTTAAAGGCGCGGATTTCGACACCCATTTGCAGGCAGTTTTCTCCCTTTCGTGCCCCGCTCAAGACAGCCCTTTCGATTGCTGTTCGATGCCCTCATTCCACAGTCCACGCTGCGGCTGCTGCCGCGTATCAACAATGGCCGCTTTAGCAAGGCTACGGAAAGTCACAATCGTGAACTTTCGTTGCAAGCACACTCGGAGCAGTCCGCGGAAAGCGCCGAGAGAAACATGTGCTGGCCTCGAGGGCCACCGCTAGAGAGACCGGCGCTGCTATCGCTTTGACGTAGAAAGTGACGTCACGGCACTCGCGTTCGCGCCTCTGCCGCAGCCAACGCAGCTCGCTGGCTGGGCGACTGAAGCCTTGATTATAGGGTTGTAGATAACGTGTTCCATTGCCCACTTGGCAATTTAGAAGGCCCCTTTTACGGCATGGTTTACTGCTCGGTGCCGCAGTGCCGGACGAATTCGCCCCCCCCCCAAAAAAAAAATAATAAAGAAGCGGAAGCGAGATGCTTGGCTGATAAATGTCACTGAAAACGAAAAAAAAATGGTCTGCCAAAGAGTCGAGCAAGCGATGCACACAGTTCTTGTAGCCTGATCACTTGATATCACATCAGTCGAAATACCCGGTGCGGAGACGCATGCGACCTGGGGACGTATTCTCGGACGATCACTATTCGTCCATAGTATCACCT
This sequence comes from Dermacentor albipictus, assembly GCF_038994185.2. Taxonomy (NCBI): domain Eukaryota; kingdom Metazoa; phylum Arthropoda; class Arachnida; order Ixodida; family Ixodidae; genus Dermacentor; species Dermacentor albipictus. The sequence continues at coordinate 100,202,014 of NC_091823.1, forward strand.
TCGCATGACGCAGTGCTCAACCAGCCAATCAGATCATCCGGTTTTGCTCAACCAGCCAATGAGCTCGCACTGAAAGTGATATCGCCGAAATCGATCGTCCGAGAGTATGTCTCCAGCGTGCGCGCACATAGGGGATGCATTGGATTGAGGTGACAAAAATATAAGCTGTTGAAGTTCCACGTATTATAATAGACCGCTGATAAATCATCGTCCCGCGATAATTTTGGCGTAAGTGACAAGCTACACTCTCCGCGACGAATGTTCTGAACAGTATTCTTATTGCGGCAGCAGTTCGTATATCTACTTTTATGAAAGATCACGCGAGCTGAATAACCAATGTGAAAGCATTGGGTTGCTCACTCGCCACAACCATTTACTGCCCTACGCACTAGACTGGGATGTATATGCTAGGTTGTTTTGCAGCCAAGATGCCACACATATGACGCATAAAACTTACAAACACTCGGAATTAACAATGACTGAACCGTTGGCGATGCCGAACACTTGGCAGCCGGTGTCAGGTGATGTCGCCTTCCACGTCACGGAGAGATTGCAGCAGGTGGCGCCACAGTATGTCCACGAGGCCAATAGCCATTTAATAGGGGTGACATTAAAAAAAAAAAGTTCACTTACGCTAGAACTGTTCGCAAGAGCACGAAGCAGCCAATCGGGACAACGGACATATGATTACCGAAGGCGGCCGGCCAATGAGGCGCAGCACTTACGAACTAAACGCTTTGCGCTTTCGGCTGCAGGGGTGCTATGCAGGGTGCCCCGAGTTTCTCGCTCGCCCGAGTTTGCTGGACGACAGACAACGAGCAAAGATAGCGTGGAGCGCGCGAAAGCAGCAGACGGCAAAATGTCGAGATGAAGACACCTATGAAAACACGAGCGCCCCTGTGCCCGCCACTTCCTCGTTTCAATTAGGCAGACGAGTGGGCAATGTTACGCGCCAGCGGCGCTTATTGTTATCAGAGCAATATCGCGATACCGTGAGTGTCACAGGCGTGTCTCCTCTTGCGGACATTATCTGCTTATCCACCGTCGCAAGCGTGCGAAGAATGCACACTTGGCGCACTCCCACACCAACCCTTTCATTTCTTTCGAATGCATTAAAAGGCAATTTTTTAATAACTTACTTGCAGAGGTAATGCACTGGGCGGAACAATAAGAGAAGGAACCGACGGTCTGACCACGTTACTCCTCTTTTTTTTTTTCAGCTACCCGTTAGGTAGCGCTCCAATGATAACCCAAGAGTGAATCTGGATAAATCTATGAAATTGGAGCCGTGTCGAGGGTTGCATTTTATGCCTTGATACAGTTAGCCCATTCGTATGAGGGCGTCGGCACAGCTCGCGGAGATCCTGAACTTTGCCAAACTCAGGCTTTCCTTGCATAGCACCGCAGGCCCGTAATCGCAAAGAGCTCTTACCCTAGAACTGTTCGTAAATGAAAATTTCGGCCAATCTTGATGCTGGACACGTAATTTAGCTAAGGCAGACGCACGTTTTCAACGGCCTATATTGAAATGTCATGTGATTAGCTACACGTCGCACTCTCGATAAATTGAGACGCATTGTTGTAACTACAGAGTTGGCAGCTAAATCAAAGAAAAAAAAAGACGGAATATCTTAGTAACGCTGCTCCCTTACTGTTCAGCATATCGCCACCAAGCCCAAGCTTCCCTTATAACCAGATTGTGTCCTTGTAGGTGGTGGTACTGACCGAGACTCCGCTGGAACAGCAACAGCTCATTTCGGACTTCACCCACGGCAACAACATTTCTCTCATTGTGGCCGATACCCGGGGCCTTGCTGGGTGGGTCCCACAGCCGAGCGCCGTTTTCACGTAGCGAAACGTCGTTTTTCAAATCGCTTCGTAAAACCGGCGTTTGTGTCAACGCGTTCACACCTTCTTGCACCGCAGGCAGATATTCTGCGACTTCGGCGAAGACTTCCGAGTGCTGGACACGAACGGAGAGCAGCCGCTGTCTATATTGATCGATTCCATCACCAAGGTATGTAAGAAAGCACGTTCGCTCGCCTATAATTTTGAGAACGCATTACTAGAGGGCCTAGCGGTAAACAAAAAAATATAGATGAGTCTTTCTTTCTTATTCAGGAAGCCACTTTTACCCGTTTCGCTTTGGCTTGTCTCGCGCATTGTTAACTTGGTGTACCTTAGACATAACAGCAATTTAAACTGGCCCAGCAACTGTGCACAGTGGGTGCACGATAGATCCAAATAGAGGCTCTATTTTCGAGACTCATGGCGACTGCACGGACGCCATTATCCGACATGTTGACTCTGATTGGCTGTCGAGAGCTCACGTGCCTTTGAATTTGTGCCGGAAAACGTACTGAATAACGAACGAATACAGATACGACAAGTTAGGGCGCGCTTGTCCATCGCGTGTTGCTGAAATGTTTAGGCTTTGTAACAAAAAAATAATTTGCATTATTTGCTTCACTCACGCTACATGGTATTTGTGTTTTGTTCGAGCACGTCTACCGTTGTGTAGGTCTTTATTCCGTTGTTAGCTTCTTCAAGTGGTCTTGAGCGAAAAGAGAATGAATTGCGAGAAGTTCCGATAATTTTTACGATAATAAACGAGAACTGCCTGTTTCTCATTTAGTCTTACGTTCTCTCCAGCCCACCTATTCGGCAATACTCTACCTAACCGGCAGCATGGGCCACTTCCTGCTTTATCGTCCACACACATTATTAACGCATAATGTGGCGAAGAAATCGCTGAACAGGTCCACTCTTCGCTCATAAGATGAAAGGTTAAAACACATCGATTGATGGGAGCGAAATCTTGACTTTAGCCCCCGAGCGTTTTAGAAAAGTGGATCGAAAAGTGATTGAAAAGCACCTTATAAGGTAGACAGTATCAGTGCGAAAACAGGCGTGGATGTTTCGCTTTCGTTCGTTATGGTCACGGAATAAGATAAACTCTATCTTACACCGTGGTTACGTGATATCTCTCTGCGCACCTGGGCAGGACGAGGAGGGCGTGGTTACCTGCCTGGACAGAATGCGGCACGGCTTCGAAGACGGAGACTACGTCACCTTCTCTGAAGTCAAGGGCATGGCCGAGATAAACAACTGCCCACCGATGAAAATCAAGGTGCTCGGTGAGTGAGCTGTTCTTCTAGTGGCAGCGGAAGTATCGCTTAGAATGTAAAGCCTTCGCCTTAGTACGATGCTATGGAGTCCTTGCCTTTCCTGGTGTGTTTTACGCTCGTCCAGGTCCCTACACATTCTCCATCGGCGACACAACGCAGTTCGGTGAATACACCCTAGGCGGCGTCGCAACCCAAGTAAAGATGCCAAAGGACATCAAGTTTGTGAGTTCTTTTACGTTATTTTATCGAGTGTAGGGTATACTGTTTGTTAGTTGCTTTTAGGGTATACTATCAAGTGTAGGGTATTCAAGCTGATTGAAATCGCTGTGCGCTTCTATCGTAAGTGCGGCCTTGCCTTTTTGTGGTTATTTCTTCAGAGGAAGCAAGCGTTGATGGTCTGCCTGTGGTGTGCATATGCAGAAATCTTTAAGAGAGTCCATGGCTGAGCCGGACTTCGTCATTTCGGACTTCGCCAAAGTGAACCGTGCGCCGCAGCTTCACCTGGGTTTCCAGGCTCTTCACGAATTTCACGAGTTGCACTCGCGCCTTCCTCGGCCATGGAACAAGGTACGTCATCATCACAGTTGGCTAGATCAGTATACATTATAGTGCAACGTCGGCCAAGACGTCTACATGGAACTGGAATGTGTTGTAGAAGTGAGCGCGATGACAAATTCAGTAGTAGAGTATCTATATATGAAGATTGCGTCGGCAGTAAGAGGCATGGCTGAGCAGCATAAGACGCTACATCCATGCCTTTTGCACTGGAAGTTCGCAACGCAAGTTATTGGTCAATCTGTGTTTTTCATTTCAAGTGCTGGAATCGCAACGTTTTCTTTCCACGTCTTTTGTTTTGACATATCTTTTCTAATCGCTCTCACCACGTGATCACATATTTGCTAGAATTACAGTGAGCACGACCGTATTTATTGCCACGCGGCGATAAAGTTTAACGGAAAGTGAGCCGATTTTCGCTTATTTGTTGGCAAGAATAAAAAATGGCCACTCGAGTGCAAGTGTGCTTCAGTTGCTTTCAATATTCTGGTGGTTTACCTTCATTCTAAATCAGGACGTATATCGGCAACATTCCTGCCTAAGTGTCGTCCGTTATTGGCGATCATAGCGGTGATTGTCTCGTTATGATAACGATGCTTATCAAATAACGCCCTCATACGATAACTAATAGATCGTTTTCGCTAATACGAGCTTGATTGCTTAGAAGAAACGAAAGCGACCGTGTACACTTTGGTATGTCCTTCCACTAAAAGGAAGTCGCAATTTCGCCCGAAAAGCAAAGCAATGATTGCTATAGCAAATTATTAGACAGTTGTACGAATTAAGAATAACAGATTTATAGGCCGTAAAAGCTTGCAAACATACTCTTACTAACTAAATTAAGAATCCTGGTGTCGAGCGCATACACACAAACATGAATACATCTCAACGCTGGCAGGAGGAAGAGCGGCAGCAGCAGCGAGCGAATCGACCTTCGTGCTGCCTTTTGCTTCAACGTGACCTAAGCGGCTATAACACAGCGCACACGAAGTTGTGAGCTCTCGGCGCGTCTCGACTCTGAACGCATCGCAGATCGCTTTCAACATAGGGTCCACGCGGCCGCGCTCAGCCGCGCCATACGCCGCCACCGAAGGAGTATAGGTATAGGTATTGCATAGGTATTGGCTGACTTGATACATGAGGCTGACATCTTGCTTCGTCATCTTGTCCATGAGATTCGTCCGCTAAGCGACCGTGGTCGTTGCAGGACGATGCAGCGGAGGTTGTCCAACTAGCCAAGAACAAGAACGCTGCTAAGGCCACACCACTGGAAAGTGTAGACGAGAAGCTGATCACGACCCTGTCATGCGTATCAGCGGGCTCCCTGTGTCCCATGCAGGCAGTGATAGGAAGCATCGCCGCCCAGGAAGTGATGAAGGTGGGTTCCTCGCTCGTTGCCCGTTTGGCCTGAGCTCGGTTTCGGTTACACAATGGAAATTTCGGTTACACATTGGAAATGTAAAGCGCCATCTAATAAGCCTGTTACGAAAACAGTGTTTCCAATAGGATCAGTATTGGAAGAAATTGCAGAAATTAACTGCCCTGCTATCATGCCGCCCCAGGAGGTGAGAGTTACTGCCAACGGAGACACACTCCCCCTCTGCATCTTGTAGCGTTTCCAAGCGGTGCTTTTTCCCTGCCTTCTCCCATACCGGAGTCGAGCAATGCATCGCGGCGTAAGCCCCGCCTCCTTTACTGCAGCGTTGCGCCTCCCGCTTTGATTGGTCATGGTCATGACTGGATTATTGGTCATAGTCAGTGACGAAACGCGCACGCCAACGAGGAATGTGCGTGCGTATGACCGTGGCTCTGCGGCTGGCAGGGCGCTGTAAACGAGCGCGAGGGAGTGCGGCGTTTGCTTTGAAATTTCAGCTGATCTCGCGGCACACAGCGCCGTAATGTTTTGCAGACATGATTGTCTCCGCCCCACGTATGCGCTGCGTTCGTTTGTTAAAGATGGCCGAATGTGGTGAGGGGCCCTTTAAGGGTTTACATTCAGGTGGCTGTGCTGCGCAGAGTCAGCTTCTAAAGCTCAGCTTTGTAAGCTTTCTATGAGTAGTGCCGTGAAATGGGCTACGTACTTAGTAGATACTTCGTTCTTACATGGGCTGCGTACTTATAGCAGACACTTAGTAGAACCAAAAGACTTGCTGCCGCTGCCTTCTTGAATATAAAAGGGTGTGTAAAATAAGGTTTAAAAATCGTGCATGCTTTCCTTGCTACTGATATGAACATGATGTCAAATCAATATGAACGCGCTGTGATGGAGAATGTTATTATCGGCCGCGCAAGAATTTTCTTTAGAACTGTGTAGAAAATCAACAAACTTATTGAACTCCATACGGAAGCGTTTCGAAAAGACCACATAGTGCCGAAAAGCCTTGAATTGCCGGACACAGTTTAGCCGTTAAAGCTAAGCAGCGAATCTCCCCCCCCTCCAAACAACTTCACTCCCCCCCCCCACAAAAAATAGAGAAAAAAGGAAAACGAGCACGAAGGCGACGTTCCGTCACTATAACCGCGAACGATGGCAGTGCGACAACTTTGGTACTCTTTGTATTTTGATTTCTAAGTCTCTCGACCGTAGCTTTGGACAAAACCAAAACGATTTCGCCTATTCGCTTATTGGTAGGTGTGAAGGCCTAGGTGTACAGCAGTCAAATGTGACAGAAAAGCAGGCATTAGCTTTTTAAAGATTCTCACGCACGCAGGATATAAGACCATAATACCATACGTAGTCCCCGAATGAATTTTATGTGTCCTGTTTAGTAGGGAACATAAGCTGCTTTCTCAAACCGCGAATTGACTGATAAAATTGGCAAGTGCTTTTTTTTATAGGCAGCCGCATAACGCAATATTTACTGTTTGCACGTATTTTTCTCCCTCGACTATACTTTCACGCTGTTCAGTTTATTTATTACCTCACAGGCTTGCAGTGGAAAGTTCATGCCGATCCAGCAATGGCTCTATTTCGACGCTTTCGAGTGCCTCCCAAAGGGCGGAGACGTTTTGGAAGCGGCTGCCAACGCAATGGTGAGCTTTCTATAGAGTAAAGACTGTCAGTAGTTTCGGAATGATTCGTTGCGTTGGCCAGGAATTCGCCAGAATTTTCGCCGTTGCTGCAGATTTATTTATTCAGGAGTGTGCGGCTTTCTTCATCCTCTTGTCTTCACTGCGCAGGAGCGCACCCGTTACGCTGCACAGACCCGGGTTTTCGGAGTCGATGTGCAGGACCAGCTGATGGCTCAAAACTACTTTGTGGTGAGGAATTTAATCTTACGCTATCGTTACCTACTTTTTGTTCGCAATTGCTTTCTTGGGCGAATTTTGCGCGGTCGGCTGTCTTGTTCTTTTGAGCTATTAGGAATCGCGTATGTTGTACTTAGCCCTGTAATGCCCAACCTATCGCATGTATATTCGACGCTGTCTTAATTCCTCGGGATACCGATTTAGGGGCGTTTAAAAGAACGTTCTTAACGCTCTTATTGCTTCTTGTGGACTAGCTTACGCAACCAATTTGGTTCCGCTTCAACGAATTCAATATCAAGCTATCCGTGCGATTACCTTTTAGTCCTCGCGATTCTGATGTCTCTCCACGCTTTCATTATTTCAGTACACTTAGGATTGATCACTTATAGTTCATTACAATGCGTCAATATTTGCCTATCGCATCATTAGCAACCGCCTTATACTTAAGTGCATTCGTAGGAAGGAGATTTAACAAGATTTTCATTACGAAATAACCTACTTCTGCAAAACGTTTTATTTCATTACGGCACTCAAGCGACTGGTTTTCAGTAAATAAACTACCGAATATTTTACCTTTTAAGGTTAGGACTAAATAATCGCTTTAATCATTTTAACGAACTCTGAGGTCGCGCATTTTTTTCTCAGTAGTTAAGTTATAGTTAGCATCACATACCTCACATCGTTTTAGGACTTTAGTTTGTGTATCGACCGGGTCCCGGTCGAAGAAACCAACAGCAGGCGTTTCAAGACAACAGTCAACCCTTATGTTTATTGCGCTGGGCATTTTATACCACAGCGGGGGAAAGGGGGTAGGGGAAATAGAGGGCAAGGAAAGGCACGTGTCGTTCCAGCGTGCCGAGATAGCTTGTGCTCGTTGAACTGATACGATACATCTTCCCCTTCAACGCCGTTGGTTTGTCTGCTGGAAGTTTTGATCGTATCCCAGACGTTCAGGAGGACGGGTGTGACGCAGCGACCTTCGTTGTGGCAGAACTTGTTGCGAAGGTGGCTGCGTGCAACTAACTTGTTGCGAAGGTGGCTGCGTGCAACTAACTTGTTGCGAAGGTGGCTGCGTGCAACTAACTTGTTGCGAAGGTGGCTGCGTGCAACTTGAGTCGGATGTGCGAGATTCTAGAGAGGCCGGAAGCTGGCCTTCATGGGAATACTCTTCGTCTGTAGTGTCCTCAAAAGGTTCGCTCGTTGCCAGGAGGTGCTGCCGATTACGGCGTAGGATGTTGCGGTCCTGCGTTTCCACATCGAAGGAACGTGATCCGACTGATCCGAGCACTTTGGCTTTTCGTGCCCATGCCGTCCCTTTTATGCGAACGACGTCGTTGCTCTTGAGGCCAGGAAGTGCGCGCCTGTTGTGCTTGCCCTGCTTGTGCTTTCTGACTCGCGTGGCTGCAAGGGGTCCGAAGTCCGGTATGGGTGTGCGCAGACGTCTTCCTTGCAGCAGCTCCCCTGGTGAGCGGCCATCCTCCAGTGGACTTGCTCTGTAATTCAGGACGCCAAGCCAAAAATTTTCATTCGCATCCTTTGTCTTTTTTAGAATGCGCTTTATTATCTGTACACCTTTCTCGGCAAGACCGTTTGACTGAGGGTACTCTGGGCTGGATGTGACATGTTTGAAATCGTACTGCTGAGCAAATAGCGCAAATTCATGGCTGGCAAACTGAGGGCCATTATCTGTGCAAACTTCGGTCGGTATACCATAACGAGAAAATATGGCCCCCAACTTTTGTATCACAGAACTGGCTGTGCTATTAGGCAATAGTTCCACGTCAGGGAAGTTGGACATTGAGTCATAGGCGCACAGGTAATGTTGGCCGCCGTACTGAAACAAATCAACACCAACACGGTACCAGGCTTGTGTGGGTGTTGGGCGCAAGATGAGTGGTTCTGAGTGCTGCTTATACGCATAAGTCTGGCACACTGGACATTTGTGGATCAGCATTTCAATGTCAGCATTCAGATTTGGCCAGTATACTAACTGTCTTGCTCGGGCTTTGCATTTTCCAATGCCGAGATGCCCTGCATGAATGCGTTTTAATATTTCCAAGCGCATGCTACTTGGCACTACCACCTTCGTTCCTTTCAAAAGAATTCCTTTTACTACAGAGAGCTCAGAAGCAACAGGCTTTAGCGGACCTTCCACAGCACACCCCTGCCCAAGCTTTTGTAGTACCTGGTTGAGATATACGTCACGCTCGGTCTCACTTGCAAGCCTTGAAGCGGTTCTTTCACTTACGAGTGCCGATACTACGGTGACTCCGTGAACTTCGACGTCACTTGTGGGCGAGGCTGTGCCATCTTGAGGAGCAGGTGCCCGGGAAAGCATGTCTGCCACCACCATCTGCTTTCCAGGAACAAAAGATAAGGTGTAATTATATTTCAACAACCGCAGAAAGAAACGTTGTACTCTTGGCGGCATATCAGCAATGGCTTTTTTTTGTATGTCAATTAATGGGCGATGGTCGCTCTCAAGGATGAACGGTTGACCGTAGACAAAGTGATAAAACTTTTCACATCCGAAAACCAGCGCCAGAGATTCCTTTTCGATTTGCGAATAGCGTTGCTCCGATTCGCTCAGGGCTCTTGAAGCGTAAGCCACAGGCCTCCAGCTACTTCCGTGACGTTGCATGAGTGCCGAGCCGACACCGTACTGAGAAGCGTCTGATGTTATCTGTTTCTCTGCCGGGCTCGAAAATTGCTAGAAGTGGCGATTTACTGAGCTCTTTGCATATAGCCTCCCACTCGCTCTCGTGATTAGGCGTCCATTCAAACACAACATCGTTTTTTAGCAACGAACGCAAAACGGAAGTGCGCTGAGAGAGCGACGGCACGTATTTGCCAAAGTAGTTGACAACGCCCAAGAGCCTTTGAACCGCTAGCTTGTTCTGTGGTGCCGGCATCTTCAGCAGAGCTTCGACCAAAGCAGGGTCAGGACGTATGCCCCTGTTGCTGATAATGTCACCAAGAAATAAGACTTCCTCAACACCGAACCGGCATTTTGACGCATTAAATGTCAGCCCCGCTTTTGCTGCTGCTCGTAACGCGTTTCTCAGCCTGTCATCGTGTTCTTCTCTGGTAGCACCCCAAATGAGCACATCATCCACATATACACGCACCCCTGGCAGGCCATCGAATATCTCATTAAGCGCCTTCTGAAATACTTCGCTTGCCGATGAAATGCCAAAAGGCAGTCGGAGAAACCGGTAACGGCCAAATGGAGTTGCAAACGTGCATATTTTGGAAGACTGCTCATCCAGAGGGATCTGATGAAACCCAGCGTTAGCGTCAAGGCGAGAAAACATCTTTGCGCCTGCAAGCTCCGCTTCTATGTCTTCTCGGCGGGGCATCTGATAATGCTCCCTCTTCAGGGATTCATTAATTTTTCTTGGGTCCATGCATACCCGCAACTTGTTGTCTTTTTTAAGCACGATTACCAGTGGGCTTACCCAATCTGTCGGACTGCTGACTTTTTCGATGATGCCCTCCGCTTCCATTCGCTGTAGTTCCGCACGGAGAGGTTCTCGGAGCGCCAAAGGCACTCGTCTGGCTGGCTGGATGACGGGCACAGCATCCTCGCGAAGGGTGATCCTGTACTCGCGCTGTACACGGCCTGTTCCCTTAAAGAGCTGCGGAAATCCCTCGACGACCGCTGAGCTGCTGCTCGTTGTTACAGCATCAATATTCCGCTTTATAAGCCCCAAGTCCTCTGAGGCTTTTAGACCAAGGAGGGCGCTGTGGTCTTTCTTAACAACGAAAAAGTCAGTGTATATCTTGCGGTCACCAATGGTAACGTGCGTCGAAAATTTGCCGAGCTGTTTGATGACGCTGCCACTATACGACCGTAGAACTGCGTGACTTGTCTTCAGCGAACCGGCTTTCAATTTTCGAAAAAGCGACAGTGGTATAAGGTTTGCTTGAGACCCTGTGTCGATCTTGAAGTTGATGTCCTTGCCTTCAACATTTGCCGTCATGATCCAGTCCCGGTCACTGATAATATTACCGATGGCGACGTCCAGCACATTGAAATCGTCGTTTTGGTCCAGAGTCTTCAAATCGTGCTGTACCTCACGGACGGTGTCTCTAGTTTCGCAGCATGATGCGAAATGGTTACGCCCCTTGCACAAGTAGCATGTTTTGCCGTAGGCTGGACAGCGTCGTGCTGCATGTGTTCGACTGCAGCGGAAACATTTAAAGACTTGCCGTGGTCCTTGCGCAGCGCTTCGGCTCGACGATGCTGCAAGCACGTGAAGTTCCCCGTCTGCCTTCTTCCACAGCGCGTTCTCGCGTGCTGACGTTTCCGCCGCCTTGCATAGAACAACAGCTTTATCCAGGGTAAGCAACTTGTCCATTAGCATCTTCTCTCGAAGCTTCTGGGAGTTAGTCCCAAATACAATTTGGTCCCGCACCATCTCGTCCATCATCGTTCCGAAGTTGCAGAGCTGTGCTTGTCTCTTCAGCGCGCGAAGGAACTGTTCAAAAGGTTCAGCTCCGTTCTGGAGTCGAGAGCGGAAGACGTAACGCTCGTGAATTGTGTTTTGTTGCTCGACGTAGTATTCCTCAAGTTTAGCTATGACAGTCGCATAGTCTTGCTTGTCCTCGCCTTCGCTGAACGTGAAGTTATTGTAAACTTCGAGGGCCTCCTCACCAGCCACGCTGAAGAAAAGTGCTGTCTTCGCTGCCTCTGACCTCGGTTTTTCAGAGCATTCCGTGGCTGCCAAAAAGAAATCAAACTTTTGCCTGAACAGCTTCCACGTCCGTCCTCCGTTGGTCGCCAGGCCCAGAGGTTCCGGTGGCTTTACGTACTCCATGTCCTTGGTCTTCTGTTGCAGGCATGCAGGGCTTCAGCATCCCACTTCTGACACCATGTATCGACCGGGTCCCGGTCGAAGAAACCAACAGCAGGCGTTTCAAGACAACAGTCAACCCTTATGTTTATTGCGCTGGGCATTTTATACCACAGCGGGGGAAAGGGGGTAGGGGAAATAGAGGGCAAGGAAAGGCACGTGTCGTTCCAGCGTGCCGAGATAGCTTGTGCTCGTTGAACTGATACGATACAGTTTGTACTTACGTTCCATACTGTAATATAAATAATCGGTGCAGTGATGTTCTGGTTACGCGTTTATAATCAGCATGCGATCTGATTGTTAGCAGTTTCTTGTTTTTACTGAAAAATGTTTTGGACTACCGATGATTGCCAATTATTCGTTCGTCTTGTATCAGCATTGATTTACTATAGCTTTAGTTTGATTTTACTTAGTTTAATGCTTACGCATTACCGCACCCCCCCCCCCCCTTTATGCTGAAAATATGAGAGGTCCCATTGCAGCGATTTCACACCTGAACTTCCTCTTTTGTATAGTTTCTAAAATGCATTGCTGCACACTAGATATTGAGTAAATTCTACTTCTCTCCCTTTATTAGCTTTTTTTATGTGCTGGAGCGTTTGTTCAGTTATGCACAGTTCAGCTAAGCAGTTACTAAAAAAATTAGTTACTATACATTTAATTTTATTGTACAAATGTACTCTGCATATCCAAATTATAAAGTATTTTTTCAATTTCTCTTGACGTGGAACTGTGTTCAGGCATTAATTGGTTCAAACGGAAGCGGGCGACCAAAACTGACTTTCTTATTTTGCTAACATGTAGCCGTTCCTTGTGCTTTTGATGCCCTAATTGGAGCAATGGTTGCGTATTATACCCCACGCGAAGGTTGGCGCTGGAGCTATTGGCTGCGAGCTTCTCAAGAACTTCGCCATGATGGGCATTGGGGCAAGTGACGGCCTCATTCACGTGACAGACATGGACGTCATCGAGCGGTCCAATCTCAACAGGCAGTTCCTGTTCCGACCCGAAGACGTCGGCGTGAGTCTTTTATAAGCTTCATCCGTTCTGCGGTGCCGGTTTCTTGCCTGTGAAAACATTTCGGGAAGCGTAATGTGCCCTTCAATGTCTGTATCTGGTTGGGCGCAAAAAGAGCAGAGTATGGTCGTTTTCTCCTCCTGCGGTTGTGGCTCTTGAATCGGAACACTTCGAATTATTTTCGCTAGTAGGTAGGAGCGTATGACTTACTTGCCCGTTTTTAGGATAGGGGGTATACTAAAGCGTCACGGCTCTGTGCTTTGAGCGAACCCTGGTCTACGACACCTTGTTCTCCCGGGTGCTTGTGAGAAATAGACCCATGCCCTCATCGTCTCCCTTTCGGTCATCGCACGAGCGCTCGATCAGGCCCAATTAAAGTGCACGCCACTTCTGGGATACAAGCAAACTGGTCTGCACGACCACGCTGCAACCTGGCAATAAGATCGGCTCGCGGTGTCCGTCTGTTCCTTAGCTACGCCGATGACTACGCCCCTTCGCCGTACGAGGCCACGGCTTGGCCCTTCTTCTGCAACGAAGAAAAATAAGTATTAACGCGCCACCAATGCGATTGGGACGCATCAGTTAGCAAGACCTTTGCGCGTTACATTGATTCAACCCGACCAGTTGGGGCCTGTTGCATGTGAGAAGCGTAATGTGGGCGGAAAATAAACAGCCAACAGGAGGCAACCGCCATTCCACTCGCTGCCGGTTGCCTTGCCTCGACGCTGTTGGTGACGGCTACACTTCGACTTGTACCAGAAACAAGTTTATGTGAATGTGGTTAGGTTGGGCTTCGGCTTCTGAGTAGACTAGGTCGTATGCGAGTCGTATTCAAGTCCCGTATTCACACGCACACAGACACACACACGCACAAAAATTACGCCGGAGGTTTTAGTGAAAGCAAAGTCAACCCAATCCCGATGCTGGACATAATATTATTTGGGGTGGGAGAATAATCGAAGTTTGGAATACGACTCGAACGTTACACCCTATTCTTATACGTATTCGAGAGTTGCCTCTCCGGTATCTTAGAATACTTCAAATATTGTGCAACAACCGACTGTTAAAGTCTTGTGATTCATATGCCAAACAAAGGATCGCCAAACTATCAAAAGCGGAGCAACGACAAAGGTTTTCGAAGCAATTGAGTCACAAAATGGGCAATGTAAGCTTTGTTCTTTTTTTTTTTTTGGTGTCGCGGCGGAAGCCTACGTGACAACGCATGATTTTTGCTTGTATTCTGTCATTCAATGTTTTTGGTAGTCCAGTCATGTAGCAGTTTTAGAACCAGTGGTTTCTTCCCATTTCTGCATGTGTTTACGGTTCACAAGACTTTCAGCAGCTGCTTGTTTCCTTTTTTCTCACCTTCTGATTTTTCTTTTCTGGCGACCACTTATGTAGCATTTTTGTAAAGCTAGTCATACAGCAGCCATTCATTCTTAGAAAGCTTGTTTGGAACAGGGCCCTAAAGATCTGAGGCTATTTGTGCAATTTCTGAAGTTACAATTATTGAAGCTGTGTTTAAAACCGATTTTAATTGTCCCTAATAGTTGGCTGTCTTCCTATTTCTGACTTGTGAGCACAAGCGTAGTGCCTAATTATACCAAAATATATATTCCAGCTGTAAATGTAGCGTCTGCGTTGGACTATACCATAGTCGATTCGCTATTCGAAGCTTACTATTCGTGTTCGATTCGTATTCGAAAAAAAATATTTTCGCCAACCTCTAATAATTATTAACGAAAGCAGCCTTCCAATAGAAATGACCACTTAAGAATGAAAAGCTTTGTGAATTCAGCCCCAGAGCCCGTATTTACGAAAAGGCTCTTGCACTAGAATTGATTTTAAGAGAAAATTCAAGCCACTTCCGACGCTGGAAATATTAAGAAATTGACCAGTAAATGACATAAAGCACTTATCAACGAAAATCTTTGGGTCGAATTAAGGATTTTCGTTCTTCATTACTTTGCCACTGGCTAAAGGCCTACCATGATATGTCCAGCGCAAAAGGATTGTCCGGAATTCGCTATTGCGAACACTTCTGGCGAGATTTTTGTCAGTGCGGGCCTTCGTGGATTCGGCCTCAGTTCCTGTAAGCGAACCCTATGTCCTACTGCATAATTGTTCGCTTGGCACACGGTCGACTCAAAATTTTTATGCATAAAATTCACCTACTTTGACGTATTGTCACGGTGATTGCGCTTTTTTTCAAGCGCGTTCTTATGGTTTGACGCCGCGCGCAGCGCATGAAGTCGACCACAGCCGCGAAAGCTGTCGTTGAAATGAACCCCGACGTGAACATCGCAGTCCACGAGGACAGAGTGGGTCCAGAAACGGAGAACGTATACAACGACGACTTCTTCGGTTCTCTCCACGGCGTGGCCAATGCACTGGACAACGTGGACGCGCGTGAGTGTGCAGCCATCTTGGAAATTCTGGGTTGTCGTCACAGCTCGGGAACGCATTGCGGGAGTAGTGGTTGGGGTAGTAGGGGCGGGAGGGGGGGGGTAGCTGTATTATCGTCGTGCCTTCCTCTTTACGAAGGCGTAAATGCTTGCTGGAGTTTTTTGGACTATATAATTCGTAGTGCTGCATTGCGCGTTTGCGTGTCCATTAACAGAATGCTGCTGCCTGGATATAGCCTGTCAACAGTCTAGGTCAACCGCTTTCGCAGTATTGGCGTGGGTACATTGCGTCTCACCTTAAAATCTCAGAACACAGCAAGATATTGAAAGCCAGTGCCTTGAGCCTTGTTAGTAGTAATGAACGTTCTTTTTTTTTTGTCTGTGTAAGGTACACTTTTTCTTCGTGTTTATTATGAAGTGTTCCCCTAGCTACAAGTGTGACTTTAACCGTTCACTCCCAAAAGCAGTCGCTAAAGCTTTGAATGAGCCTCCTATACATGGAGAATTTTTTTTTTTGTCACGCACAATAAGTAACACTATCTTCACATTAACTAATGTCGTGCAGGCCAGTACATGGATAAGCGCTGCGTGTACTACCGCAAGCCGCTGCTCGAGTCCGGCACCATGGGCACTAAGGGAAATGTCCAAGTGGTGAAGCCGGACTTGACCGAATCCTACTCGTCCTCCCACGATCCGCCCGAGAAGTCGGTACCCGTCTGCACAATCAAGCATTTTCCAAATAACATCGAGCACACCCTGCAGGTCCGTATTGTGCCTTTCCTATCCCGAGCGCTCTTTTTGTTTTTTAAAGCGAAGAGTTTTAGCGAACCGTCGCGGACTTTTGGTGATCGTGGGCTGCTGCTGCTTGTGTCTGGCCGAATAGCTCATACGCAGGATAGACAGCACTCGTAAAAGAAAGCGGCTTATATGTAGCCCCTTTCTGGCTACAATGTGCCAGGGACTGGTTCTGCTTTTCACGGAATTACACAAAGAAAAAAAGAACGGTACCGCAACGAAGGCATGCCTTCAAGGGGTTAATTCCTTTATATATAGCGAGGCGTTCTGTGCCTTCTTTCCCAATGTTTAGCACGTCTCTTGGTCAATTTATTGTCTTTTTGTAAAGTAAGCCGATTCTGGACAAGTAAAATGGGCCGATCGGGGAGACAATGTCTTAGCAAATCGGGACGATCCCCAAGACTGTGTAATTCCCGGTCTGCGGGAAGGCACGTGTTAGCTATGCAGCAAAACACGTTGGTGAATACGAACAGCAGCGAAGAGTTTAGTTAACCGCTTCACTAAATCTTTTCACATCGATTTGAATATGCGAGTTGGTTCGTCAAGTGTTTTTTTTTTCTTACACAATACACCTTATTGGTTTTGTAATGCCCCGCATAATTTCACGCGGATGGTGGCCTGTATTGGTTATGTTGGAAAAGCATCGACATGCAAGTTTCACCGCTGTCGTCGATCTATTAAAATTTTAAATCACTGATGAAGCTGTTGCTCGTAGTGCTGGTTGATCTCGGATCAACTGTCTGTTTCTCTTGTAACTTGCGTCAATAGGAGTAGGTAATCCATGGTCTGATGGGTAGCACATCGCGCTGCTGGGCTGAGGGAACAGGGCTCGAAACCACCTGTCAGACCAGCTTGAGTCACTCGGTATGTGGTACAGGGCTTGTGCCGTTGTTCAATGAACTTTGATGCCAACTTGGATCACTTGAAATGTGCCACCTTATCTGTGCGGCTTTTCAATGAACCTGAGGCCAACATCGGATCACTGCCGAACATGCCACATAGGCATGTTCCGCTTTTCAGCAAGCCTATTTGACGCCAACTTGGGTAACTGGGCTTGTCACACTGCGTGTGCCGCTCTTCAATGACAAAAAAATAAATGAAAAAAATCATTCTTCATAATTTTCTCCAGTGCTCAGCGGAATCGCACCCACGCCATGTAGAGGCGGCGCCGCTACATGGTGCAACGTGTGCGGAGGGAAGCGCGAGGAACCTAGCTGCATTAGGTGCTTCGACGTTGGCAGTAAGGTATCGCTGCATCGCTGCAATGCTAATCGCATTAACGTCGTTATTCTTTGTGAGACGGGTTCTGCCAGAATTTTTTTTGTTGAAACTTTGCAACTGCAATCTTTACAACCGTAGAATATTTTACGGCCAGTTCCTTATGAACAGTATGGGCTTTACGCAACAGGGGTGCGATCGGAGATCGTTGTTCGGCGCGTTCGTTCGGTTACCGGCGCGTGCGATTGGCCTACTCCGCGCTGACGTCACCAGCCGCGGAGTGCGGCCACGTTTTTGGTGACGTCAAAATGACGGCACGCTCCTGTCAATAATCTTGCAACCGAATACGTCGTCTGCTAGGCGCCCAACGCGACGGGAGTTCGGATGTTTGGAGCGATCGTACGATAGCGGTTTCGCATGGCGCATCTGGTGGATTGATTAGATCCAAACGGCTGCTTCGGTCGCAAAATGGCAGGATCCAATCCAATCCAGTTTAATTTGAGAAAATGGCGCTTGGGATGGGAACTTCTTTTGTTGCATTGGCGCTGCTTGAGGAGGAACGAGAGCAGTGGAGGTGCGAAATGCGTTTGAGAAAATGGCAGAATGCGAATTGCGGCGTCGCTTTCGTTTCTCGAAACAAATAGTGCGTTGGTTGTGTGCCAACGAGCCACTATAATGTTGTCGCCTCTTGAAATGTGCGTCATTGTTCCCGTCGTTTCTTTTTTCTTTTCTTTCCTCGCCGTGCGCGACACCACCTAGGGACGACGCTGCGAAACTAATAGTTATAAATTGTAGTAGTCACACGTATTACTATTTGAAAACGTGTTTAAGCTTGAGAAAAAAAAAGCATTTTTTAGATAAAGATTTCACTCATTGGAAGACGAGAAACATTTCGTTTTGTAGTATACTGTCTCCAAGCAGACGACAAACGAGGGAAGTGAACTTTCGGGCAGTTCACCGCTTGCCGATTGGCTGCACTCTCCGGCCCATTCTCTCAAATTTTGCATACTGCCACTTTGTGACGCTGCAGCAACCGAACAGAACGCATTTCGAACAAAGATCTCCGATCGATCGCACCCCAGGAGCACTGATAGATCAACTTTATTGATTTTAGTTTGGCCAGTCGTCCAACCGGCGACATGTATGTGCCGTCAGATTTTCATTCTGCCTCTCATTATCTCGTGTAGCTTGAGACTTGATTGTGAATGTACTTACTGGGCTGAGGCTTGTTTGTCTGGTGGCAGGTCTAGTTAGAAGTAGGCGTCTCTAGTCGGAGGTATAGCTGTGTGTCTAGCATGCATGCGGTGGCTGTTCTTTGAGACATGTGGCGGCACTTTTAGTGAAAGAGGCAATCAAAACAGCTTGTGTTCGCAGTATTGGTCAGTAGTGATGTTAGACAAATGTATCACCGAAGGCGGCTGGTGAATTGCAAGCAGCTTTTACAATCAAAAAGCTTTGTGAATTCTGGCCCAGCTTCAGCAAATCGAGTGTCCGCTAAATGTTTTTTTTTTTCGACCCAAGGAATGTCTCGCTTATGTACAGCTCCGTTCCACTACTGGTGTGTGTGATGACGTCGAAATGATACTGTGCTGAAAAAAGGACGGAACATATTGTCTTTCCAGTGGGCACGAGATGAATTCGAAGGTCTGTTCAAGCAGTCTGCAGCAAGTGCTGTCCAGTACTTAAGGTGAGTGTACAGTGCACGGAAAAAGCGGATGTACGCGCATTTCTACGATCTGACCCCTCTTGTAGACAATCAGTTTGATTATGTTAACAAGACAGAAATTAATATGCGCGAAAACAAAACAAACCAGCTCCATGCCTTGTTTTGTTACCCGTTTTGGAAAAATTACCCAAGAAATATAGCCCTTGGTAAACATTTACACTCCTCTTACATTTCTACCACCTTTCTTCTGGTCCCTGTCTCTGGAAATAAAGTGAGCCGTCCGTTTGAATCAAAAGAGCGCATTTCCCCATCGTGTTTGCCTTCAGATCTGTCGTATAATGCAAGAAGCTGATGGTCGTTCATGAATCATGTAACGCTCTCGCTTTCTTACGCGTGCTTTCCTGCAGGAAATACGTTTTTAATCGGCGTACGACCTTTGCCTCAAACACCTCGAGGTTGAGGAACATTGATGAGGTGGCGCGCTTTGCGCACGATTCCTGACACGTCATAGAAATCCTTAAACCAGGCCTGCACAATTCAGAAAACCAGCAAAGGCAACACACAACTTCTTAATAAGGCAAAATGGGCCAAGCTTTAGAAAGGAGCATTGCACGTTTTGCTTGCTTAAATGCAATCTGTTTGATTTCACGTCACTATTTGCAGCCTTGAGAACGTCTCGTAATGCCATGGTGGTCATCGAAGAGAGAAGGATGCTCTCGTTCTCGCTCATAAAAGCAGCGTTATTGCTCACAGAAATTGGCTTCGCGGCGTTTGTTATACGCGTTTTCATATTTGTTCGCCATCGAGGTTCTTGTAAGACCAAAGGAACTCCTGCTCCCATCGTAGATTCAGCGCAGGTCGAAGAGCGCTGCACTGCAGAGTCACTCTTCCAGCATCAGAGAGAAATAGTGGCGGAACAGATGGTAGCTGTATTCTTTTTATCTTCGAATGACCTTTGACGACGCATTGGATATAAAAATGTTCTGAAGATACAGTGTTGCACTTGCTGCTCCGTTTGCATGAGCATATTTTTTAATTTAAAAGTGTCGTACTATACTAGGAACAATGAAGAATGAAAAATGTCATCACAGTTCGAATTTCCAAGAACGCGATAGACGAAAACGTTGTGTCTTTCCACGATAGAATGGATAAGATGTGGCTATGACTGCATTCGAATTTCTATATTATCACGTGGGCTAGCACTATGTGAAGAAGTCGGCCCGCCACTCTCTGGTAAAGTTATTAGAAGCGACGTGAAGATGCAACATTTAGATTTTGGTTTCACCTCAGCCTTGCAGTGGGAGAGGGGGGCATCTTGGTGCTGTGAGGTTGGTGTGTCAAACACAACAAAGTCGCTGATGCTTTTTTTTTTTTCATTCGCTAATCTTTACAGTGACCCTCATTTTCGGCTGAAGATCCTACAAACGCTGCCACTGAACCAGAAAGTAAGCATCTTTTTCTTCGTTTTTATGGCAGTCTCCGAATGTTTTAAATGTTCTGACATTGCTGCCGCGTCCTGTGTCCCATGTAAAGTTTTTTTTCTTTGAAGCCCTTCCAGCTGGCGAGCCTCTTTTGCTAGCCAACTTTGCTTTTCGAGACACTTTATGTAAAAGAACCATGGTTATACTAACTGTACAAAGAGGAAAATTTGGCTGTGCTTTTAGATGACTACCAAGATAGCGTTTGATATAGCAAAAAGAAAAGTGCTGCTGGTTATAGCAAAAACAACTGTCTACGAATTCCTGCATGAGTTGATGCCAGTCCTCAGTGTGATTGTCGTCTCGTTTTGTGTGACCGACGGTGCGGCTAGCTATCAGCTGTAGCTGCTTCGGTGGCATTAGATTACAATAAGGCTCAATCACCAACATCGGTTTTTCATTCAGCCCAATGCTTCGCACGCAGCAATGCATGGCACCTTTATGCGCGCAATCAGGATGACAGATACGGCGAAGTGTGCTCCAAGACGTCCAGTTCACGTTTGAAAGACGGTCTTTATGGTTACAGTGGAACAACCATACGGTAATACATGCAACGTAGCGTATACAAAAACGACTGGTTCCGTGTGTAGTAATGTAATGTAAGCGGTGCATGGGAACTCAGCAGATTTTTTCAAAAGAACGACAGAAAGCTGAGCTAGTTGGTAAGGATTCATTATGCAAAAAAGACGCGTTCGTGTTGTCCACTTCTCTACTCTTGTGTCCTGTCTGCGCGCCTCACCTCTTCTTTGCATAATGACTCCTTCAAAAGTTTCGTTTCATTCCTGTTTGACTAAAGAGAACCGAAAAGCTAGTACGAAAACAGATTGTGCGCTGTCCCTAAGAAAGTCAACTGTCCGTCGTGGATTTGTTTTCGCAATACATGTTTTGAGCTGATTCAACATTATATCGTGATTACCATCGTATTTCAGTATTTCATCACGAGGCAAGCAAGCGATTAGAAGAAACGATTTTACTGGAGAACTCTCGTTGGAAACCCGAAGGACCTTTCGTCGTAAATACAGTTTTCTTATATGAAGGTTGTTCGTCTTCTATTGCCGCTCACATTTTACAGGAAGGATCTGCGGGCGCATATATTCCCAAGTCCTCGTATGCTTCATCGTTAATGAACACACCACGCTGTATTATGTTGCACTTCGCCTATTTCTTCCGCCGACAAGAGGGTACAACGTAAATAAACATAATGGAGGATTCTCTAGCGGGATTCGTATAAGAAAACTTTGTAGAGGAATGTTGAAGGGATGTCTGGTGAGGCGGGGAGCAAGTAAGAATAATTTGCCATGGTGACGCGGCGAAGATAGCACCGCGCAGCTAAAGCAATATATGCGGACGAATATTAAGTATATCTTGGATCTTACTTGATCACCTGAGAGGGAGTAACAACATCCACGGCGTTTCTTCAATTTGGTGTAGCGACAGGGTGTTTAAATTTCCATCTCTCCAGAGAAGGTAAAAGTCTTGCGCTCGACAGTTTTCTAATGCGACGAGTGCACTCACAGCTGCGTCAATGTTAACTTGAGTCTGTGCTCTGCGTCCCCCACGGCATGTTTGTCTCACCGGCATTACGGAAGCTTGTTCGTCCAATCTACTAAAAGTTCGCGAGCCATATAGAGTGTTCTGAAAGTTCATAAATACTTCTCGAAATGAGTTTCTCCGCATATGGTGTTTGTGGTACTTCCATAAAAAAAGCACAAAAATACAAAGCGAATGATCCCCATGAAGGCAAAATAGTGCGTGACTTCTTTAAGGCAGTTATTTGTAAAAATACACAAGCATAGCATGTAGGCGAGTGCTTGCTGCACCCTCCAAAGCTCTGGCGAAACAATACTAAAATGAGCTTTGTTCAAAGGAATGGTTTATAGAATATTCACTTGAGAGTGCGCCATTTTGTTGTTTCGTGTACGAAATCATCCAGAGGTTTCTTTTGTCTCGTGAGAATGCAGAAGAAAACCTGACATTATGGAACCAGTGAAACTATGCTAGAAATTCAAACAGGAAAAAAAAACGAACAAGCAAGTATTTTATTCAGTAGACCGAATCCTATCATTAAGAGCGAATACATTTTGTTAAACTGTAGAACATTAGCTGAGGAAACCATCTGAGTGTTAGTCCATTTTCTTTCAGTAAAAGGCTTCGTATCGCGTGCAAACGATACTTGATTTTTTGTACAACTTTTGTATGCTCAGTTCCACACTCATTGTTTGTTGTATAGGCATATTTGAGCGTTTGCTGTATGCCATGTACAAGAGGGTCTCAGGTTTCCTTCAAGTGAACTTTTCGCTTTTTGCCTGGGCAATCCCGCATCTTCCCGACGTAAACAAATAAACAAACAAATACTTCGGAAACAACGCATGTATTCGGCGCAAGGTAGGAATGGGTGTATCACCACGTTCCCATTACAGGTGGTGCTAATGGAAGAAATGAAGAAGATTCTGGTCGACGAGCGAGCGATTGTTTTCGACGACTGCGTCGCCTTCGCCAGGCTGCGGTTCCAGGAGCAGTACAGCAACCAGATACGACAGCTGCTCCGAAACTTTCCCGAGAACCACGTACGAGTTCGCCTTCTCAGGCTTTGCTGGCGAAGTAGACGTGGGAAGCGTGCTACCATATACTACTAGCTTGAAAAAAGACAATACAATTTAGCCGAGAATGATGTATACAATTTAGCCGAGAATGATGTATAAAACTTCTGAAATGGCGATCGTAGAGGTCTCGCCATTAACTGATAGTTGGTAAGCCAAGAAGGCGAATACGGAACACAAATGTCAACGTCACAATAATTCTGGAATCGTCTGCTCGGCGCTGTAAAACGCTATACAAATATATGAGGGTTCAGTTGCATTCAAAGCTAAGCAATGACTAAACCCGGCAACTACTGGGACACAAACGACCGAAATGAGATAAAACGCTGTGAAGTAAATGGCACCACAATGACGTTGTTGGTGCCTCAGTTGCATTGGTTTCGGAGGAACAGAAAAGACGTTGGGAGTAGCACAGATTGGCAGGAATTATTCGAATAAAACACATTTTGTCATCACCATGACATTGTACATTTTCTGTTCATCTAACACTGACTTTAGCAAGTGATGAACTAAACTGGTGTGTCTAACTTGCGCAACTGTGTGTGTTTTTTTTTCTCACAGACTACAACCTCTGGTACTCTTTTCTGGTCTGGCCACAAACGATGTCCTCATCCCATCGAATTTGACCCCGACAACGTAAGAGTACATGCTGCTTGTGCGTTTGTGTGTTTTACTGTTTGTATGCATGCTTCCGTGCTTATAAGCGTATATCTGTTTGTCCATATGTAAGGTGCGTCCGAAGTATTCAGATTTCTACTGCAGTTACGGCTGTTGCTTCTATTACAACGCAGCGCTCGTGTCGCCATTCTGACTCGCACTTTTCATTTCCGTCGTATCGCAGACGCTGCACATGGACTACATCGTGGCTGCAGCGAACCTGCGGGCAACTATGTTCGGCATTCCGTGCATCACGGACCGTCAGGCGATCGCCGCCATGCTCAAGGAGGTTGAAGTCCCAGCATTCGATCCGCAACCAAACGCGCAAACAGCCGTGAACGTCAACGACGCAAACGCACAGCCTGTAGCGCAGCAGGTCGTACCACCACCGAACGGTGCGTGCTTCGTGAGTTGTTAAATCGCCTTCTCTTTTGCCTTCGAATGTTTGTATTGCAATGATATACCGCAACCATATGACGCACACTGGGATCGAAGGCAAGAAAAGCATAGGGAAAGTTAACAGTGGTTTCAATTGAAATGCAGAAGCAGTACAGGAAAAAATGAAAATGAAAGTGGTTGAAAAAAATCACAGTTTCGTCCGAAACTCGAAACATCGATTGCGATAGCGAACTGGTAGACAGCTATATGAAGTGAAGATAGTAGTTTAACCGGCCGTACAATGTTGTAAACATTCGCCTACTAACTTATTTAACAAGCTAGTTGTCATGCGTGCAGAAACAAACATAAACACATGTTACTCGATCACCGCGGACGCTCGCTGACAAAACGCCGGCGTGAGGAAGCGCGGCAGCACCAGCGAGCGAATTGACCTTCGTGTTGCCTCTCGTTTCAACGCGAACAAAGTGGGGAGAACACAGCGCACACAAAGCTATCAGCACTTGGCGCACTCTGTCCCCGTCGCAGATCGCTTTCAAGATGGGGCCCGCGCTCCGCCGTGCCATACTCAGCCGACGCCGGAGTAGAACGCTGCCCGGTGTCTTACGCGCGGCGAAAGACGGCGTGCTTCCTCCCCACGTTCCTCCCTTACGCGCACGAGACCGAGCCACCATCGTCGGTTCACCCTCGCGCGCTTTCACTCGCACACAGCATACGGCGCGCGGCCACGATGTTATCGCACTTATCACGGTGACGTTATCATGGTGACGCAGACGGCGGCGACGACGTCGGAAATGCGCCTGGAGTGTCCTTATAATTGTTATCGCAATAAAAATATTTCAGCTGCCCGCGCCACAATTTTGCAGCGATGCCTTTCACGCGATTGTATGCCACTCTTATCATTCGCCGTTCAAGTCCGGCTGACCACGCTGATAACGCTGGCGGAGCGCCGCTCTGACGAAGCGTGAAAAGCATGAAAAGGAATAGGTACCTGCGAATTCCCCCGATTTGTCCGGGGACGCCGAAATTCTGACCAGCCCTCCAGAACGTAAGGACACGGTTATAATTATGCCGAAAAACTGCTGCTTAGGGTATGAGGGAAAAACTGCTTACAGGGGTATGAGCCATTGATGATAGTTTTTGTGTGCGTCCACGAAAATTCTTAGGTACCCTTGCCATATACACCTTCGCTGTAAAACATTGACAGAATGTTTCTATTTGTATAAACATAAATTTTCATAAGGGGTCGCATTGCGTTTAAAATGCGTTTAAGCTA
This sequence comes from Dermacentor albipictus, assembly GCF_038994185.2. NCBI lineage: Eukaryota > Metazoa > Arthropoda > Arachnida > Ixodida > Ixodidae > Dermacentor > Dermacentor albipictus. Next base: position 100,227,310 of record NC_091823.1, read on the forward strand.
TCCTAGATGTCTGTGCGTTAAATAAATAGCAAATTGCCTTTCTTTGTTGCGCTTATACACGCCAGTTTACTCATTTAGATTAGTGGCCACAGTATGGCGAAGATCAGAGCGCGAAGGCAAGGTAAAGGAAAGGTTGTCGAGAATCTGTTTCTGGAAGTGAGTTGAAACTTGGTAATTAATGTGAAGGGGGGCTGCAATATTCTTGAATAAAGCTGTACACTGAAGAAAACCAGTATAGATTTGTGCAGCCTGTAAAACGTTGTCTTGCTCTGAATGAATGCTTCAATCGCACTATGTGGCAAAAAAATAACCACGTACACCTATGTGAACCTTCATAGTTTCCAGTTTTCTGTAACTGACGCTCTCAGTCATTTCAGCAGTGTCAAGAGAGGCACACGATATTTTGAAACCAGTTCAAATAGAACACGGCCTTTAGGTAGCATGAACTTGTCATGCAATTCAGCGGCCAGTCCCTGTGAAGGCCTCAGCTGTAGCGCTGATGCTTCAAAACAAGTCAGAAATATAAACGTGAGGTGCCCTGTGGGCAAAATAAAGAAAGAAACAAGAAACAGGAATAGGCAAACTACGAATTTGGGGAACTTTAACTGCCCTGAATTTTTGTTTTGTTTTGTTTGGGCGCTGCAGATGTTTCACTTTTTTGATTTTCTCAACCCACTTTATCAACAAGGATAACTACTTTTCTAATAGGTCTTTAACGGTACTTTCCACGCGGGTTTCTTATATAGGTGTCTGTGCAATGAATCTAAAGACATGAAATTGTACGAGAAGTTCTGATACGGCTGAATTTTATATATAAAGCAAGGCAAACCTATCAGGACCACACATTCCTTTTTTTGTTATTGTATCGTTACGCTTTCAAGATTTCGCGCATCTTTTTAGTTCTTGCTAAATAAATTTTTCAAGAAAAAATTATCAAAACTTTTTTACGCTTCATGTGACTTCAATTTGCCTTGAAAAATGTGCTTGATAAGACAGGCTAATGATCGGAATTGTTTTTCTTCTCGCCCAATTTTTTTTTCGAGCTTGACGTGATACCTTACGTGAACTGTGACGTCCTGCAACATATTTTTTTTATATCCTCTCTGCTTCAGACGAGGAGCGCTTGGTGCAACTGCTGGAAGAGTTGCCCGTTCCGGAGAAACTCCAGGATGTGACACTGACGACGCTGGAGTTCGAGAAGGACGACGACACCAACTTCCACATGGACTTCATCGTCGCGGCCTCGAACCTGCGTGCCGCCAACTACGACATCGAGCCAGCCGATCGGCTCCAGAGCAAGCTCATCGCGGGCAAGATCATCCCGGCCATCGCCACCACCACTTCGCTCGTGGCGGGTCTCGCCTGCCTCGAGCTGTACAAGGTGAGGCCACCCGTTTCGAGGCCTATACTTAACGCCTAGACATCTTAAGGTTTTTGTCAGGGGCTCGGGCCACGTGACCGTCGACAGTGGCCTGTTACAGATGGCCAAGGAAGCGCACGGTCGAAAGCGAGGAGTGCCTGCACGAGGGGACCATTCGAGCCAGCCCGCGTTGAAAGTGTTCGAGAGTGCACGCCTCGGGGGGGGGGGGGGGGTGAAAACTGTATAGGGTGTTGCGAAAATTAAAGGCACACCAAAGAGAAACACTAAATCAGCTTATTTTTTTTCGAGTTAAGTGTTCTCGAGTTGAGTGGTGCTTATGAATCATTAATTCTGTTGTACTTTGGAATATTGGGCGCTTGAAAAAAATTTTTCTTTAGCACACTCCAGGCAATACAATAACGTGGACGTATCACGGTAGTACAATGGTAGGCTTGAAGACACAAAATTTCTGGTTCGATCACAGGTCGGACGCTTTTACGACACGTTCTGCCCCACTGGAAGTATAGCGCAAGGAACGAAGCATGATCGCACAATTTCCTCCATAGGCGGAAAGTTGTGACTGCTCCAGGGAGGGGGGGGGGGGAAGGGCTGGGGCTCGACCAGCTTTCCGAACCTCACCCATGTGTGTGTGTGTATATATATATATATATATATATATATATATATATATATATATATATATATATATATATATATATATATATATATATACACACAGGTCAAAGTTCCAATTTTGAATTTTGCGCCGAAACTCCAGTGCCGTTATATTATATAAGCGTCACGTCATGGATTTCAATGTATCTTTTCTTATTCAGTTTCTTTCAGTTTCGTACAGCTGTCACTCAGGAAATGCTTTTTTTGTTAGAGCTTACCAAGTTCAGTCTTTAGCTCTTCTAGAAAACAGCGTTATCTGTTTCAGCGGATAAAGAATTCACTAGACCCAAGTTATACGCTACCAAAATGTCACGTCATGGCGGGATGGTGCGTCAACTTCAAAACGGGAGCATCGCCACCGGTGCTTTCCCTGAGCGACCTTTTGTGACAAGTAAACAGGACGACACAAAAATTGCAGGAAACAGTAAATGGACGATGCGAAAACAAACTTCAGTAGTTGTCACTGTCAAACTGTCAGTGCGCACCAGGTGGTCACAATTATTACACATTTGTCAACTACGGCTTATCTGATCACAGGTGTAGTTTCACTTCGCCGTCGTGTACAGCAAAATTTCATTAGCCTTAAAGGCAAAAGGTGTTAGACATGTCATACAAAACAGCACGCTTGAGTGTGCAAGAACCTTTACTGCCTTCAGGCCGCATGTTACCTTGTTGGCGTCCCAGGTAGTCGGCTTGCCAAATACCCCGACGCACCCGACCTAAGTAGCGAATAAATGCTCTACTAATGTCGCTCTAACTTAGTTATGGCTCTTCATTGCCCGAGTGCAGCATTAGCTAGCACCTACAGCAGATGTCTGAAACGAATCAACTACGCACTTCGGACATGTGAACGCGAATAACACCGCAGCAACACCCGATAGGTGCGCTACGTTCTAATAATAGCAGCAGTGCCTGGTGGAGACACGTTGGCAGACTAGCTGGTTTTAATCCGTGATAGAATGTGTAAGCGCGACTGAATGATGACGTAGAAAGGAACAAATACAGATAGACAGCGTTGTTTCTTAGTGAGGGGTCGGTGGTGGTATACAAAACTAATCAGATATTGGCCTCAGGACCTGTTTCGGCTCCATCTCCTACAACATCTAATTCAGGCCAGACTTCAAGATGCAAAAGATTAACAACTTGGGGTGAAGACGATGCACCCATGCGCCGTGGCCATCCGGATTATATAAGCTGGGATGTGCGGTCGAGGAACGTGGCTCCTAGTGGTGTCTTTCGTTCTAGGTGCTTTCAGAGTCTCGGTTGTTCAACTGGTTCCGATGCTCATTATCTCCTGAAGGCGTCTAGGCAATAATGTTTTTTTTACGTACTCGGTAACAAGTGCTCTCTTGCTGCACATCTAAGGTACGCGCACACCCCGTATCGTACTGATCCGTGCTTTGTAGGCATGCAATGGAGCGCACGCAATGAAGAGGAGATAGTAATAAAAACATTTTGTGCAAAGCAGATTTCTAAAGCGGTACAACAAGAAGCCTATAGAAGATGGAACAGGAACGAGACCTCTGTTCGGTTCGTGTTCTAGGAGAACATCGCATTTCGCAAGAAGCAGAAGTACAACATAACAAGTTCATGATTTCTTTCTGCACGAAAACACTCTTAACACGCAAATCTACATTGAAATCCGTGACGTCACGCTGACGTGCCGGCACTGCATTCAGTTGGGCAGGCAATTCAAAAGGAAAACCTTTGGTCTTCATCTCACCCCCCAATTAACCATCTCCCCCCGAAAATAAATGCAAGTAGCTCTGAAAGAATACTTCATCGTTCTATGATTTGGCGCTGCTCTTTCAAGCCTTTTTAATAATGTAACTATTGTGAACGAATAGCTTATTGTGCGGAGGTGGTAGAGTTTTTTCTTTGTTTCCGTAGCTGCACTTGTTCCGAATAAAGTGACCGCGATATGCTTACGATAGCACTGGTGGAGCCTTATACATTCTTTTTTTTCTTTCAATTTCGTCTATTGAGCAGCTGGCTCAGGATCACAACGAGCTGGAGTTGTACAAGAACGGTTTCGTCAACCTGGCGTTGCCTTTCTTCGGCTTCTCGGAACCGATAACTCCCGTGAAGAAAAAGGTGAGTGGTTTACTTTCATGCGTCGTTAATAAAAATTCAGGCTGAAGAACAAAGCAACTTTTTTGGGGTGCTCATATCTGTTGCTGAGTTGCCGCTGGTCGCCGAGTTTTATCAGGATACCAGCGTGATACCCTTTTTCTGATATGGAATCGCTTTGTGTGCTCCACACAACTCGTCGTTGTAGTTGTGCAAGATACAGTTATACATATGGGCCTGTTTTCCCAATAGAAGTTATGTTATAACTGTTAGTAAGTGTTTGTGCCAGCCAACTGGGATGTTGGACATATTATTGAAAACGGTCTGCCAACGGTAAATGATAATCACGCACAAAAAGATTCGTGCATTCTGCCCGTTGGTGGAACGCCCCTACGCCCCTCTTCAATGCTTGCAGAAAGCGGAATGCGCTATTCCATATATATAAACATGAACGTACTGCAGGTAGAATCTTTGTAGAAAGGGAGACTGCACCGGAATCAAAACACCGCTAAGTGCAGTTAGTTCAATGGATGATTTGTTTGTTTACTGCAAACACCTAAGCAACATAAAAAAAAATTTTGAAGCCCGTCGCCAAAGTAAGACAAAGATTTCACTAAATTTCCGCGAAATCCTGCTGCAAAGCCACTATGATTGTCGGTAAATATTTTGAATGAATTTTAGGTGCCGTCGACGTTTTGGAACACTAAAAGTAACAGCTTACGTGGCGTTAATAATGTACCGCAACGTTTCAGGTTTGTCTTCGTTGCCTACGGGCGAGAAAGTGAATTTACCAGAAAGGGTATAGGGAACTTACAGCTTACTAATATGACAACTGATATTGAGAGCTGAAATTCTGCGTTTATCTTCAAATATAGTTTACAAATGAGGCAAGCTTCGAAATGACACGAGTAATACGATTCTCCTAGGATGAAAAAGGTACTTGGTTGGCGCTTGAAATGGCACATGAAATCTCGCCAAAATGAATCCAATTAATTAATTAATCAAAAGACTAGCGCAAATAACAGGGACACAGACAGAGAAGACGACAGGACGAGCGCCTTGATCGCTTTGAATCCAATTGTTCTTTCAAGTAGCTAAAGGAAGACGCCAGTCGATTACTGGAAAATATTTTTGCTGAACGTTCAGCAATGTCATTAAATCTAGAAACAGAATTGCTAAATCGCCAACACTGCCAAGGATTTCGTGTAATGATTGCGCAAAGCTCTCCCATGTCACAAGTGGGGTGCGTATTACGTTTGGCCAAGAGGCTACTTTAGGCCTTTCGCGGACGACCAGTTGCGATGGCGCTGCGCAGCTGAGTTCGAGGTCGGGGGTTCAATCCCGACCACGGCAGCCACATTTCGATCCGGGCCAAATGCGAAAAAGCTCGTGTATTTACATTTAGGTGCACGTTAAAGAGCCCCCCAGGTGGTCAAAATTATTCCGGACGCCCTCCATAGCAGTGTGCTTCTTAATCAGATAGTGATTTCGGCAAGCAAAACACAACCCAATTTTTTTTCAAAGACCACTTTAGTTATGTGTTGGTGCTTAGCATGCCTGCATAATGGAAGAATCGAGTGAATTCAACGCACTGAGCTTGGGCCTCACGCACTGTCCTTTTCGATTCTGCTGCAACAGTTTCGAGACCTTGAGTTCTCCCTATGGACAACGCTTGACATTCAAGGCGAGCTCACCCTTCAACACTTCATCGATAATTTCCAGGTACGTGCGGATTGATTGATTGATTGATTGATTGATTGATTGATTGATTGATTGATTGATTGATTGATTGATTGATTGATTGATTGATTGATTGATTGATTCTGCGACTGAGACCGGAAATTTCGTTATGGGAGATAATAAAAGCACGGTTACCATTCCAGAATCTACATGTTTGAAGGATAGTAAACAAAACGGCAATCATTCCGCTTTGAAGACGTATCAGATACACCTGGAAGAGAGGTGGCGTGAAGGGACAGGAGCACATAAGAGGAGCATAACTTCCTAAGGTATGAGAGTACTTTTGAGGCACGATAGTTCATTAGCAAGAACCACGGATCTTAAGCGCAGAGAATAGGCGACGAAGAAAGGTATGAATACCGAGAAGGCAAAGAACAACGCCTGTACGACGAAACAATGCCAACGCATAGCTTTTTCGACGCGGGCCCTTTAAAGCTGCTGTTTGCTGTAGCTTATACGAAGACACCCAAGATAGTTTTTCGTGTCGAAAATTACTAGCGTTTACGTATAATCGTCCTGACGACAGCGCGCTATAACCACTAGGCAAGTGCCGATAAGTGTTGCAGACTTTCAGTGTGATAGCGTCATAGGAAAGGATGGATAAGAGCTATCAGTCCACTGCTACACCAGTGCACTGTGGGATCCTGTAGTAATCCAGATCTATTTCGAACATTTGAAGTACAAGGGATCTCGGCGTACGCAAAACATCTTGGGTTGTTTTGCATTCTGTTTCCGGTGGAATTCGATCAGGCTGTGAGCTATGGCGAGTTCGCTGATTAAAGTTATGAATGTTAGGCAAGAAAATGGACCCTGCAAAAAAAAAAGGGGGGGAGGGGGAGGGGGCTCAGGTTAAGTGCACAGCGCCGATTTCTTTCTCATGGTGAAAAAAAAAAAACATAGTGCGAGTGTTACATTATTGGAGGCAAAATTAACCTTTGAAAAGAACCACATTCTCGCTCATGTAATTACGTTCACGGACACTTATGTTTATACATACCAACTGTCGATCGGTTAGAAGAATCAAGCAGATATCGTAGCAAATGCTGTGTCTTCGTGCGACCTCTGCCTTATGACTTCCCTCCTTCATTGTCCTATCACTGCTTCTACCGTCAATTACGCAGCAATAGGGATCTGGTTAGCCTGCTTTAATTTTTTGTTGTACGTGCAGTATATGCCTTTGTACTAGAAATTAATTTATTTCAGTGTCAGTGTACCTATGTAGATTACAGTTACTTTTTTACACTTGTACGCCTTCAGTTTGGGGAGGGGGGAGGCATAGTGGCAGCAGCACCACTGAGAGATGTTCCAGGGTCTATAACTTTATTTTGTATTTGTCGCGGCTTTCCTGCGTGCTTTTGGCCAGCGAACGGTGGTACAATGAACCCGTTTCTATTTCATTCTTCCCAGAACGAGTATAAAGTCGAAATCATCATACTGGCTGAGGGAGCCCTGCTACTGTATGCCAACTTCATGCCCCCGCCGGCGAGACGTCTTAAGATGACGTGAGTAAAGCGTTTCTTTTTTTTATTATTTTTTATCAATGTAACTTCTCCAGGCGAGATTGGCGACGCTGCTTTCGGAAAGTCAAGTGGCGTTCCATCATAGAGACGACGTCGCGTTATTTTGGCTTTTTTTTATAACTATGCTTATAGCTTGCTTACTCCTGCCATGTAGACAGTTGCTTCAGTTGCTTCAATAAGAGTTACCGCCTCGAAAAACCGTGCTTGCCACGGCTCCGACGGGAACGAACCGCTTTGTGCCAAAAGAAAGTTGGAGCCAGAGCACAAGCTTAATTTAATTAGCCATATATTCTTTGCTTTTTCCCTTACAGTGATCATTCATTGCTTTTCAATAAATCATATTTCATGCAATAAATCCTATTTCATGCGGCATAATGAGGACTTTGATGTTTGCTTGCTTGAACTTTTGGTGATTGATGTCGGCTTTGGTTTTCCATAGAAGCTCCTCGTGAAGCTCCATTTGTAGACGTCAGCTATGACAAACTGAGAGCGTATAGGGTGGTTCCTAATGTCTTAGGCATGAAATGCTTTTATCTCCCGTTGTCAGCTACCTTCAAATGACCTTGAGCCATAAGCCAGAGCCATTATCCGGGCCCTCAGACGAGAACAAAACGAGATCCCCCCACCCTTCGTACAGGAACGCATTACATACGCTAGTTACTCCCACAGGGGTTGCAAAAAAATATTGCTTCTAGGTTCTTCCTAATGTTTGCTCATAATATCACTCAAGCTGTAACTTCTATTGCGCTGAAACTTTATTTCTCCTTTCTAAAAGCGACGTTCAAAAGGCAGATACATAACACCATACACTTCAATTCTGGGGAATGGAATTTGCTGCGGACCTACTGCGCTCGACGAGCTGCGGCATGGCGTGGCGCCAGAAGTGTCTGATGCGCTGCTTTGCCTTCATGGAGGAAGGAAAAAAGTTAGGAGAGAGCATTACGTCACGCAGCTAGCCTTGGCGGCACAACACGTGACCTCTTGCGTCGTGATCACGGAGCAAGCATCGAGATTTGCTGAGACGTTCGGTCGCGCCTCTTTCAGGCACTTTTCTTCTTCTAGCTGGGCATAGCGCCCCGTCTCCTTGACGTCTTTCGTTGCCTGTCGTGCCGCCTTCAGCCGGTTTTCTTCTTCTAGCTGGGCAGCGTCCATAAGGACCAGTGCACAGTATGACGTGCTGTGGTGTGCTCTACGTTGCGAACATGCACTACACTCATTTTAAGATTCTGGCTAGTATCATTTCCAACCAATCTTCTGCTTTGGCGGTTGCCATTTCATGCTTAACACTGCTCTCGATTAATGGAGAGCCAGAATTTTTTTTGTGTGTGTTAGAAGTGCTAACAGTCACTGTATGAATCTAAAAGAATAGCAATGCACTCTAGCGAGTACAGGTCCTTACTTACAACTCCCATACGACAACTCTTTTGTATATTCCTCACTTAAAAGGGCCCGCTTGAACACTTGCTTTCTGAAGGCTCAACACAACGCCGGAGCCCGTGCCTCGTGTATCTGCTTGCCGCCTTTCGGTATTCACACGCACGGACAACTGAATCTACAACGTTTATTGGCGCGTATACAAATCGCATGCCTTTATAGGACAATTACACATTGTTGATTACTAGTGCTGCACTAGCGCATTTCGTCCCGTACCTACAGAGTCCGCTGCGAGAGTCCAAAAAGCTGGCATTCTCCAGCACAGTGAGTAGGCCCACAAACAACGACTGATTAAAATAAAAGGCCACATATACGGACCAATAGTTTCTTGATTAACCTAGTCGATATAGTGCGTTGAGTCACAAAGTGCAATGTATGGAGGTCTGTATACTGCGAATAAAAGCAAATAACCTGAAGCGTTTGTAAAGGATCTACACACAATCTACGACAGGAGTCAGTATGGAGTGTATATAGACATAATACATGACGAGATGTCTTATATAAATGCGTTCAAAGCATGTGTATCTTTTTTAAAGCCAAACATATAAATTGGCCATGGAGTCTATATATACGCGCTTTGAAAACGCATGCTTATACGTCCGAACATTTAGCAGCGTAACTCAAGTCAAAATGATGCATCATCAACCAGTCTATAAATCTCTATAAATCGCCATTGAATGCCCTTTGTAAACTATAATGAAGTTGAAGTTTCTTTTCACTGAGCGTACCCACTAAAAAGAAATCGAAGCCCTTATTCGTAAAGAAGTACTTCTCCTGAAAAGGTCCGTAAGAACAAGGGCGGATCCGTCGCGATAGCGAACGTGAAAGGGCTTTCAGCAATGGAAAATCCAAGCGTTTGCGTACGATATGAGGACAGTGGTGAGTTTCTCGTAATATTATGTAGATGATGTTGCACCAGCGAGGAGTGTATATATTCTTGTGTGTGCAGGATGGGCAGCGCTTGCTAACTATCTGCGCGCTCTTTGTAAAGCTTCCTAATGTCATCGACTGCCACGCCAATAAGGAACACACTTTGGGTACGAAAAGGTCCCATTCGGGCCCTGTGAAATGCCAGTGTGCTAGCTGTTCCTAAATGCGATTCCGAGCACTGTCTTGACGTTTTGCCACCGTACCCAGCATTTTCAACTCATTGCCTTCTTTTTTTTTTTTCTTTTCGCAGCCTGAGCGAAGTGGTGGAGGAGGTGTCCAAGAAAAAGATCGACCCAGGAAAGCGCGCCCTGATGCTTCAAGTGATGTGCGCCGATTCTGACGGTAACGAAATAGAGGCGCCCATGGTACGCTACTTGCTACCGACGCAAGAGCAAGAAATTGCCGTCCCTCCAGTCTGAACGGTATGCTCTAATGCAATTCTTTCATGCCCTGCCGGGAACTGTTACGATATAGGGTAAGGAGACGTTTTGAGTCCGGGAGAAATTTTAATATTTCGAACAAAAAACGAAAGTGTTAAAAATGATCCTATAATTATTACTCCTCATTAAACATTGAAAGGACACTCGAACATATAAGAATCAGCATCTTAAACCTGTCCGTAACACCGACAAATTCGTCGCCCAATTATGGTGATCCTTAAAAGAGATTCAGCGAAACTGTACAAAAAAGGGCTACGCACGCAGAGATGCAAAACAGCAACGAACATAAGAGAAAAATTCAGCAAGGATAATAGTAGAGCTTTCCTGTTGAAAAGTAGTACGCAATTCGGCAAGGAACTTAATATGTAGAGCCCACAGAATGTCGATGACAAAAAAAAAGGGGGGGGGGATGGGCGGACGTAGAAGAACGGTGGGAAAAAGACTTTGGACATAGGGAGTTTAACTGAAAGCTGTGTGCAATGATATCTGCATAAATGCAAACAACGTGTTCACTCGTGATTAGTTAGCACATCTGGTCAAGCAGTAGAAATCTGAACAGTACCACAACAGGACAGAGAAAAGAGACAAAGGACAGATTGTCGTGTCCGTGACTCTTTGTGTCCTGTGTCACACTGTTCGAAATCGTGCTGTTTGCATGAAAGCTGTCAGGGTGACGCAGAGAAGCCGCAATTTGGGAACACTCGAACAACTTTTGTCCTGCAGTAAATCTTAGCAGGATGTCCGGAAGTTATCCCGATGCAACCTAGTTCACCACACCCTCTTTCTCGTGACTTGACTCTACGTATTTGACTAGTCCATAAAACTGGATGAAAACTTTCTGCAGCAGTTTGTGAGCTGCCTTGGGTACCACTGAACTTCATGAAACTTCGCTCCATTGGTTGAAACAGGGAGCAGGGTACAGCTTCTTCGCTTTAAGAAGCTGGGTATACGGAGCTAGGTATATAGTACATTAGTCGGGTATTTTCGCGCTGCCCCATGAGAAATTATAACTTCACACTTTGCTTGGAAGGTGTGGTTCTGAGGGACTGCATTACGAGACCCCCCCACTTACCACTTCTTTTGGGTATTTGTGTATGTGCAATGTCCACATATACACAAATACCCAAGAGATTGGATGGGCGGTATTCAGTTGGTCGAGCATCGCACCCGTAATGCGAAAAATGTGTGTTCTATTCCCACCTGCGGCAAGTAGTTTTTTTGCGTTCACTTGGGATTCTCTTTATTTTATCATTTCGAAGTCTTAAGTGAAACAATGAATTTCCCCTAAGCTTCTCTTGAATTCATGGCTTGTTGGCTTCATGTGGTTGTGAGCATGAGGTGTTGGGATAACATTAAGGCATTTTGTAGACAGAGGATGCAATCGCAAGGGAAGGGTTAATTGGAGATCGCTCGGAGAGGCCTTCATCCAGCGGTGCACATAAATTTTTTGATGATGAATCTGCGTTAGTGTAAAGGTAAGGATCAGGGGTAAAGACCACTGTTAATGTTTCTCATTATTACGTTGCAAAGACCCGGGATTTTAAAGAAGTCTCTGCTAAAAACTCTTCCTTGATTTCGTGATGATGACGGCCGGTGATGTTTCTTGAAGGCATCTTTACTTAAACGGTTTGGTGACAAATAGTCAGTTTGTCTGCATGACGTAACGCGGTTTTACATGTCTACTGCAGTGTAGTTTTGTGAAGCTACCTATGCCTTCAACGACCCCTGCACTGTTCGCTGAATGGAGCACAGCGCTGTTCCTCCTCTTAAGGAGATACTTCAGCACAAAAACAAAGCTTTGTAACTGCTACACACGGAATTGTTTGAGAAACGCACCTTTGACACGGTAAATTAGCGCTGAGGTCACAATCATCTGGCTACGAAGTTTTTGATCAATGATTGCAGTGGTGCGTCATTGAAGCCCAGTGATGGTATACAGTGTAACCACAGCCAATAAAGGAGCTGCCATTCCCTGCGTTGAATCGATGGGAAGTGTGGGGCAGAGAAACGTTTTAGAATGCAAAAAGCGACAATATTCGCTCCGCCACTACGGATACTTGGCAAGCCTCTGTTCGTTCTTGTGCAATTTTAAACATTTCGTTTCAGGCAAAAAGAGAAAGCCACTATCGACGCCATTTCTACCACGCCACTTCACAGCCCGCGTCGATGCCTTCTCGAAAGCCGAAGCGAGCGACAAGCCCCTTTTTCATCTCATCGACGTCCATGTCACCTGGAATTGGATGTTCTCCACTAAGGCCCCGCCCCTTCATCTTTAAATTGACACAAATTACAGCAGTGAAATCCGAGCATGTGGTTCGCTTTGCTATGCGTCTGGTTCTATTAACGCGTGCACACTCAATTACTTTTTTATTTGCTGCTGCTACTGATGCTGATAAAGCGGGAGCCGTAAGCCCCCAGAACAGCGCTTATATAGAAATTGTCAGCTCGCGCATACACGAATGCCGCTCCACGAATCCTCTCGAACCTTCCGCATTTGAAGTAAAAACTCGAAATTTTGCTGAAGCGCTTTTCACTAGTGAAATGTACCGTAAACCATGGGCTTCATTGCCTTGGCGCTTGCGATATGTCTATCGAACGTAAAATAAAGCGAACCGAACTGCGCGAACCGAACTGCAAGTTCAATAGGCGTCGCTTGCAGCATGAAGATACCATCATCAGACAATGCTCTGCGCCTTCAGTCTCCGTGCCCCTGGGCATGTTTGTAAATGTCTGAATAAACTACTATGCTACTAAACTTGTGCTATCGAAATAGTGCCGCTAGTGGGAGTAGTGCGGACGTGGCGTTCGCATTTTAAAGCGACAGCGTTAAGGAGCCCGTGTCGCAGAAAATCCGACGTCGGCGTCGGACGTCGCCTCGGCAAAAAAAAGTTTCGCACCAAATTCCGAAACACGCATATCCAAGCACTTCTGTAGCACCAGAGCTGCTCATACCTTGTCTTTCATTCTTTACAAAGTTATTCCTCGGAATTTTCAGAACGGCAGCGCACAAACAAATGTAATGGACAAGAACACCGACAACGCATGGTGCGGAACAATAGCAGGAGATTGACCCACGCCAGAGGCCGCGTTTCTGCCAGAAAGCTCGCCTTCGTGCCTTGCGTTCGCAGCCAGCATTTCCCAGTAAATGTTATGGTTACATAAAGCTACAGTTTCCGGGAAGCATGAAAAGCAGTAAGGGATCTCTGAACGCTATCGCGTTCCTTCAAATCTTTTGCGACGCATTATAGCACTGCAATACGACGTTTCCAAGGTTATGGAAGTGTCAAGATGAAGTCAACGCGGCCAATTCTGATTCTTCTATTCAAATGCACGCATTCCAAGGCAACGTTTATGAAGTAATAAGATGAAGCTGCAGCTCCAATTTCCCTATTCCGATACACGTGAAACGCAGAAATGCTCGTTAGACAACCACGAAACCTGCAGCTAGTAAAATTTATTTGATTTAAGAGGGAAAACTCAATGCTGACGATTGCAGGAATCAAAATTACTTCGAACATCAATCTTTTTTTGCGAAGCACCGCAGCAATGTAGCCTCGACGAAGTACTTTCTCAATGTGAGTACAACACAGCTACGTCTCTCGGAGCAACCAGTGTGACGGTGCGGGTTCCACGAATGGCTTACGCTACTAGAGCCGCTGACTGCAGACCTGCAGCGTGCATGGAACAGCAACGATACGCTGTTACACTATCACGAGAAGACAATAAATGTGTGGGAAACATTAGGTTCCACAAAACGTGGCTAACTTGTGTTTTTGTTTACGACGGAAGGACAAAAATGCAATGCAGATATCGCTACGAATAAATCGGTGAAAAAACGAGAACGTCGTAAAGACACGGATGCGCACTTCATTTATTTAGATCAGCTGTAGCTAAGCTAGCCTAAGAGCAGTTGTGAAAGGAGGATCTCAGGTGCTTGCAAAAAGCAGGAAGACGATTGTTTCATTATGGTGAGTATTAAAGGGTGATGATTTACTATAGTTCGGTATTTACCAGCTCAACAACAACATTTCATAGTTAGGGGACACTTGACTGACAGTTATGGACACACATCTGACCCCGTTATCTTCCAATTAAACTGCCCAAGCTATCCGCACGTTGAATTCATTTCGTCGTTTACAATGTCTCTTTGAGAACAGGATACGTTGCAAATAGGGACATGATACCCTGGGTTTAAAATTGGGCCACGAAATCAAGGTCGTAGTGCGAATGTTTCTGGATTATAAAGGTAAGCATCGCCCGGTGTAAAAGAAGGCACTAAGCAATACATTTCAAATTGGCATCCTGAAAATCGCGCTGTATGATCTCTGTTAGCGTAGGAAAAACAAAGTAAAACATAAAAGGAAACTTGGTAGAGTTACTTGCAAAACTCGAATTCGAGGCAGACGGTTGCGACACATTACGCTTAACATCCCCCTCCCCTCTTCCTTTTCAAGAAGTGTTGACCCAGTGTGACGTGGAGTTCTTTCGCGACAGTACAGGTAGACAGTTCTCACCACCCTAGTTGGCCGCTGAGCGATCCACGATGAATTTCGCTGCCCTGGGAAGGCTTTCGGTATTGCTGAATTTGCTAAATGCCACCCCCCCCCAATACAAACAAGATAGATTTAGCGGGGAAAAAAGACAATGGCGAGCTGTAATAGTCTGCCAAAATGCAATTCCGCAGATCCTTTAGCCCTTGTCTTCCACAGCTGATCACAATTTGACAAAGACGTTTTCCGCAGTTTGCCCGACAAACTATGTATAGTATACTGGAGGCATGATCTACTTCTTTTTTATTTGAAAACGTAAAACCGTCAACTAAAGGGATACAGTGCTCCGTACGTCGAGGCAAATTGAAAAGACGTCTCTTTCATTTTGTTGCCGTCTATAGAGCATGGAGGAAGTTGCTGAGTTTTATCGCGATGCCGCCCCTCCTTCCTTAAGGGGGCCCTGATGTGATCGACCGACATGCACGGAGTTTTACATTACAATGAACAAAGGTTAGGAGCTCGTTCACCTACAAATTCCCGCAGTTTAAGAGCAGCTCTAATTATAACCCAGAAAAAAAAACTGAAATTATCAGTTCGAAGTTCCTTCACTCGGCAGTTACTGGCGTGCTGACACGCAGTGTACGGCTTCGAGAACGTGCTGACACTGCACGTGAACGGTATTCGCAGTACAGCAGTGTTGTCGTGTCTCCCCGGCAGCAAGGTGCCAAGCGGGGTCACATTTGTCTTGTGCGAAAGCCACCCACGCTACGCGGGCACGGCGCTGTGCCTGTACGCGAGCGATTAGCCTGCCGAGTCATCGGTATTACAAAAGTGTCGCTGGCAAACTACAGTTTACCACACTCTGTAAAGAACAACCGACTAGCGGGCGTAGCCGCTCCTTGGCACGCTTTCGTGATGACGGCGCCGACAAGGGCAATTTGGCGATCATCGTCGTTCCGGGCGTTTCCGGAAGATTGGTCGCTGAACAAAACAAAATTTTCAAGAACAGCGACCGTGCCTATAGGTCGCAGAACTTGTATCTTGAACTTGCGCTCAACAAGAATCGAAGCAAGGTACTGAAACGCAAATGGGCAAACCCCTGTGTTTCGTGGGCTGCATACGCGCATATTTTCTCCGATGCCCTCGCCGCTGTCAGGATCGGGGGCTAAATCCCATCGTCCGTGGTCCTTTGCCAAGATTGGAGTACGGCATGAATTCGAAGGTAGCTGGCCCATGCCGTCGTCCAACTTATTTACGCTGAGATCGTTGATGAAGTGAAGAACTGTTTCTCATCGAGAACGAGGAAAAAGGGTTTATTTACAGAAATTAAATCAGTCTAACATGACTGCTTGAGAAAAAGAGTAACAGTCCAACATGACTGCATGAGAGAAGTGACTCAGTCTAACATGACTGCTCAAGAGAAGTGTCTCAGTCTAACATGACTGCTCAAGAGAAGTGTCCTCAGCATTCGCACAACCACAGTTTTTATACACTCGATCCGCCGGTCATACGACGCGGCGACTGTTCGTTTACTCATCACCAACTCGCCGCTGCTCTGCAGATCAGTTTACGTACACAAAGGCAACCGCGCTCTGATGCCCGACGACGGCGTTGGCGGGGTGCCGTTCCGGGAACTATCGACGCCGATCGAGGGTCGCTCGTTGTTCCGTGCCCCGCCGAAGCGTGAGACGCACCAAAATACGTCGTCCCCACGGCAGCTTGTCCATGCGTGTCAAATCAGCTCCGCGTTGGGGAACTCCGGAATCATTGTTCACACACGCCGAACTAGTTCCGTCACAATGTCGATGGGGCGGGTGGAAGGCGGCGGATTCCAGCGCAAAGGCCGCTTCTTTGAACGCCTCCCAGCTGCAGCGACGGAGAGGGAAAGGTGCGCGTCGTGTCGCCCTGTCGTAACTGTGTGGCAATCTTGTTTCGCAGCTCGCCATTCTTGACAGCGCCTCCATGGCCCGGAAAGTCTCAACTGTCTAGCGCTGACAACCGCTAGGCAGGAAGAGAACGGCTGCTGGTCAGGGGGGGGATTGATGTCTTGGCTCGCAGCGACCACTTGTGCATTGATGTCACCGCCCCAAAACATCCAACAAGGACAGGCAACTGCAAAATGAACCCCACAACACGCCTCTGCGCCGAGATGACGTGCATTGGCTCTCACTTTAGACTCGCTAGGCTTCAAAAAAACAACAACAACATAAGTGCAGAAACAAAAAAAATGCTACATTTCACTATGCCAATTTCTGAAGCAAATTCCTGCTGACAAATTCAGCAATTAATGGAGGGAATTCTGCTGAATGAGAGGGGATTTTCTTCGCCTAAAGAAAAGCTAACACTAGTAACCCTAAAATTTATGCGGGACCCTCAAACGCAGAATTCAAATTAGCCTGCTCAAACCATCCGCATTGCTATGCAACTTTCCCTTCTTATATCTAACGGAGAAGTTGTACTCTTGGAGAGTGAGGCTCCATCGGAGCAAGCGGCCGTTTTTGTGTGACATTTGATTGAGCCACGTCAGAGGACAGTGGTCGGTCTCGAAGATGAACTTCGCTCCGTACAAGTAACACGACAACTTCTGGGCGGCCCAAACCAAACAAGCGCATTCCTTCTCTGAAGCGCTGTAGGCTTCCTCTCTTACATTTAGTTTACGGCTGGCGTAGAGGATAGGATGCTCCTCGTTATCGTCGCCGACCTGACTAAGTACCACGCCCATACCTCTGTCGCTTGCGTCGCATTGAACTATGAATTCCTTTGTGTAGTCTGGCGCGCGAAGCACAGGGCGAGAAACCAATAGCGTTTTCAAACTTTGGAAAGCGTTCTCTTTGTCCTTATCCCAGTGTACGTTACTCGGTGCTCCCTTTCGAAGGGCGTCTGTTAATGGACTTGCCAATTGCGAGTAATTCGGAATGTACCGTTGATAGTACCCCATAAGTCCCAAAAATGAACGAAGGTCCGTTTTCGTGCGCGGCTGAGAAAATTCTCCAATCGTAGCTATTTTCAGCTCAGCCGGCTGTCTCATGCCTTGACCGACAACATGGCCCAGATAAGTAACCTGCGAACAACCAAACCTACACTTTTCCGCTTTCATCGTTAAGCCGGCTTCCCTCAACCGTGAGAACACCTGATTGAGGTGCGATACATGTTGATCCCAGCTGTCCGAAAAAATGGCCACATCATCAAGATAAGGTAAGGCGAACTCCTGCAAGTCCTTTAGGGCAATATCCATTAACTTAGAGAAGCAAAACGGCGCGTTCTTCAGCCCGAAGCTGAGTGCGAGAGGGCGAAAAGTGCCTACAGGCGAGATGAATGCGGCATAGCGGCTGGCACTTTCTGAAAGGGGAACTTGCCAGTACCCCCGCACGAGATCTATAGTTGAAATGTATTTAGCAGCGCTAACTCTTTCAATTCGTTCCTCAATGTTGGGTATCGGGTACAGCTGATCCCTAGTGATCGCATTTAACTTCCTGTAGTCAACACACGGACGAGGGTCCTTGTTAGGGGTTTCTACGAGTATTAGCGGTGACGTGTAGTCACTCTCAGCGGGCTCAATAACTCCCAACTCTAGCATGCGCTGTATCTCTGCCTCCATAATCTCTCTCTGTCTTGGAGACACCCTGTAAGGTTTTGATCTTACTGGTTCGGTAGAGGTCAGCTCAATTTCATGCGTTATCAGTTCGGTTCTACCCGGCCGATCGCTGAATCTGTCGAGATATTCCCCTAACACCCCTTTTAGCTCATCTAGCTGCTCGGGTTTTAGAGCGTGCGAGCTTACCGAGTGTTCTAATACTTCTTCTAGGCCGATTTCAGAGTTGGAGGTTGCCCTATACTCCTTAAACTTGGTACCAATGCCATCCGGCTCTTTGACGGTATAGTTAACGACTCCGCTCCGCTCTACATACGGCTTCATCAAATTACAGTGATATATC
This sequence comes from Dermacentor albipictus, assembly GCF_038994185.2. NCBI lineage: Eukaryota > Metazoa > Arthropoda > Arachnida > Ixodida > Ixodidae > Dermacentor > Dermacentor albipictus. The sequence continues at coordinate 100,245,904 of NC_091823.1, forward strand.
CTCACTTCCTTCCTGCGACCGGGCATTCTCAAAGCATAGTTAGTATCTGAAAGTTTGTGCAACACTTTAACGGGCCCGTCCCAGTGAACTTCAAGCTTGTTCTTTCTTGAAGGTTTGAGGATCATTACCTGGTCTCCGGCGTTAAACGTACGAAGCCTCGCATTCCTGTCGTAATAGAATTTGGCGTTCTTTTGAGCTAGTGCCATGTTCTTTCCGACTAGTTCTTGGGTTGCGCTTAGCCGTTCCAGTAAATTTAGCACGTATTCAACCACGGTTGGACTCTCCCCTCTTTCCTCCCACATCTCTCTTAACATTCTCAGTGGAGACCGGAGTGTCCTCCCATACACTAGTTCTGCTGGTGAGAACCCTGTCGCCTCATGTGGAACTGTTCGCAAAGCAAACAAAGTTGCCGGCAGACAGTTCTCCCAGTCCTCCTTGTGCTCGTAACATAGCGCACGCAAAACTCGCTTAAGCACCGAATGCCACCTCTCTACACTGTTTGACTGAGGGTGATAGACAGAACTGTGTATTAACTTTACCCCGCACTTTTGCAAGAATGTGGAAGTCAGTGCGCTCGTGAATACTGACCCTTGATCTGCCTGAATTTCGGCTGGAAACCCAACTCGTGCGAACACTGTCAAAAGCGCGTCTACTACTTCGGTGGAGCTGAGCTCTTTCAAAGGGATTGCTTCTGGAAACTTCGTAGCCGGACACAGCATGGTAAACAAGTACCTGTAGCCTGATTTTGTTTTTGGAAGAGGCCCTACCGTGTCTATTACAAGCCGTCTGAAAGGCTCTGTTATTAAGGGGACTACCTTCAGTGGAGCTTTCCATGTCTCTCCTGGTTTACCAGAACGCTGGCAGGCGTCGCATGATCTTACAAAGTTTTCTACATCTTTGAAACAGCCAGGCCAGTAGTATTCCATAAGCAATCTTTCCTTTGATTTGTTTATGCCTAGGTGGCCGGACCACCCATTTCCATGACAAAGACTCAAAAGGTCCTCCCTATACTTAGTAGGTATGACTAACTGATCTAAAATCCTACCCTTTCGATCTCTGTAATGTCGATACAACAATCCTCCTCTCTCATGTATCGTTACGTTGCGCCTAGCAATGCCTTCTTTAGCTGTGTCACGTAATTTAGCTAAGCTCTCATCATTCTTTTGCTCAGCTGCCAGTGACTCTCTATCCACGCGTAAGAGTTGATCAAAGTTCTTTGAGGCCGGTGATAATAACGACCCTGTCTCGCTTGTGAGCGCGTCTGCTTGCTCTTCCTGCAGCCTAGAACTCTGACACTCTAGTGCTACGCTCTCATTGAGCTGGTCAGCTGGCAGGCTCTCCTCAACTGTTCTTTTGTCCTTCGGGCCTAGCTCGGATTCGGGTATTGAAGTTATCCCCTTTTCTGCTTCCGCTGGAGGAGCTTGAGCATTTTCAGCCGAAAGCGCCGCGATCTTACTAGCTTGGCCTCGGGTCAATGCCTGTACTATGCCCTCTCCCAGTTGGAGCCCTCTGTCACGCAGTAACTGATTCGAACGATTCGAAAAGATGTAGGGATACTGCAGTGACAAAAATTTGGAAACTGCAGCCTCAGTCTCTAGCTCCCCGAATGGTCCACTGATTTTGACTTTGGCCATGGGCAGACACACGCTGTGTTCTTCTACAACCTGTTTTATCCACGCTACTTCTCCGGTGAAGTCATCTACCATCACGTAAGACGGATGGACAATGTCCAGCGTGGCGGCACTGTCTCTTAGCACTCGGCATGGTTTTCCATTAACTTGCAGGTCGTGGAGATATGGACTTAAAAGTTCCATATTCTCATCTTTTTCCTCCACGTAGGAAAAAACTACGCTAGACTTCTCGCAGTTTACAGCTATATGTCCCAGTTTGTGGCATTTGTAACAGCAAATTGGTCTAACAGATTCGAATTTTCTTTTCTGTTCTTTTTGTGCGGTTTCTCCGTTAAGTTTCTCCTCGCTCTTTTCTGCGGGCTTTTCCGCCATGTCTACAGGCTCGGATCGTCTAGTTTGCGCACCCTTTTTGAACGGAAATGGTTTCCGCGGTCCATTTCGACCGTCCCAGTTTCCCTCCTCGGCGTTCAACTTTCTACGGGTTGCGTACTCTTCGGCTAATTCAGCCGCCCTTTCCACATTGTTTACATTACCTCTGTCTTGCACCCACAGTTTCACAGCTTGGGGGATGGTTTTGTAAAACTGCTCTAGACACATGCATTCAATGATCATGTCTCTGCTGTCGTACGCTTCCGCGCTTTTAAGCCACTCGACTAGGTTGGCCTTTAAGCTATATGCAAACTCCGGATAGCCCTCGCTATCTTTCTTGCCTGTGCTCCTAAACCTTTGCCGAAAAGCTTCGGCTGAAAGGCGGTATTTCTTCAGGAGACTAGCCTTAACTTTTGCATAATCATATGCATCCTGCACACTCAATCTGGCGATTACTTCCGCCGCCTCACACGGCAACATAGACAGCAACCGCTGTGGCCATGTACTCGGGTCGAAGTTCATCTTTTCGCAAGTCCTTTCAAAATTGCTTAGAAACAAGCCTATGTCGGTCCCGACCTCAAATGGCTTTAATAGCCTGTCCATGCGGTACAATTCTGCCTCACTTGATCGTCCCAGAGCGCCTTCACTTCTTTGAGACATCTCCAAACGTTTGCTTTCGAGTTCCAGTTGCATTTTTCTTAACTCGCGATCTTTATCGCGTTCCTCTCTCTCTTGTTCTTTTCTCTCTCGTTCTTCTCTCTTTTTCAGAAGTTCAAACCCCATTTCAATTTCTTCCTCACTGGCCTTTTCGGAAATTAGCTCCAATAATTCCGATTTGAGCATTTCCTTGCGTACATCTAGGCCCAGTTCCTCACCAACAATCAACAACTCGTCTCTCAGCAGTGTCCTTAACTCCATGACTGCTGCTTTACTGCCTTGATTCTGCTCTCTAAATCTAGCTAGGAAAACACAACCTAGCTAACACACAACAATCTAGCTTCCCTACTGTTCTAAACAGAACAACTACACAATGAAGCCTAGAGAGTCAAAGCAAAAACCAAGCACTCACCGCAGATACAGCACCCTGTCGCAAAGTCCATCCCACCGCTGCCACCAGTTGTCAGGATCGGGGGCTCAATCCCATCGTCCGTGGTCCTTTGCCAAGATTGGAGTACGGCATGAATTTGAAGGTAGCTGGCCCATGCCGTCGTCCAACATATTTACGCTGAGATCGTTGATGAAGTGAAGAACTGTTTCTCATCGAGAACGAGGAAAAAGGGTTTATTTACAGAAATTAAATCAGTCTAACATGACTGCTTGAGAAAAAGAGTAACAGTCCAACATGACTGCATTAGAGAAGTGACTCAGTCTAACATGACTGCTCAAGAGAAGTGTCTCAGTCTAACATGACTGCTCAAGAGAAGTGTCCTCAGCCCTCGCACAACCACAGTTTTTATACACTCGATCCGCCGGTCATACGACGCGGCGACTGTTCGTTTACTCATCACCAACTCGCCGCTGCTCTGCAGATCAGTTTACGTACACAAAGGCAACCGCGCTCTGATGCCCGACGACGGCGTTGGCGGGGTGCCGTTCCGGGAACTATCGACGCCGATCGAGGGTCGCTCGTTGTTCCGTGCCCCGCCGAAGCGTGAGACGCACCAAAATACGTCGTCCCCACGGCAGCTTGTCCATGCATGTCAAATCAGCTCCGCGTTGGGGAACTCCGGAATCATTGTTCACACACGCTGAACTAGTTCCGTCACAATGTCGATGGGGCGGGTGGAAGGCGGCGGATTCCAGCGCAAAGGCCGCTTCTTTGAACGCCTCCCAGCTGCAGCGACGGAGAGGGAGAGGTGCGCGTCGTGTCGCCCTGTCGTAACTGTGTGGCAATCTTGTTTCGCAGCTCGCCATTCTTGACACCGCGCAAAACCTTGATAGCGCAGACTCTGAAAACGCCACAGTCACTTCTGGGTACATATTGTTGCGCTAATGAAGCGCTGACTAGGCTTAATACACCAAACTTCGAAGCGATCGTTGCTAAGACGGGTGCATTTTGACTTCATGTACCATAGGTCGTAATCGTGCGTTCGGTGTGTGTGCATGTCGCTCTTTTTGTCTTGTGTCTGATGCAGCTAAGGTCTTCAGCATGATCTGTTAGAAAACCCAACGTTGAATCGCAGTAAACTTTTTTTTTTGCTTCGTGCAGAGCGCCTTGAACAGATGAAAGTCACCGGCGGAATCTACTTGAGCAGCTGCGAATGCGCAAGGCTTGCCAGGCTACATAATTTAGGTACACATCTGCATGGAAAAAAATTTAGACATGTCTGACTCACCAGAAATGACCCCAGTGTGGTCATTTGATGTGCGGAGAATATGGTTGAACAAGGCTGAACTGAATTGTGCTCTGTTGTGGCAGCCGTGTGACGACTTTAATGAACGCGAGTATTTGCGAACTGTTGGCATCAACTGCGTTTTGTATGTCACCCTCCCTGAATTCTCGATTAAGTATACTAAGCGGACATCGGCATTCAGCTACAACTGCCTGTAACCTTGCCTATACTTAGCAGTGCCGTCCAAAATTTTCAGTATGTTTGTAATAAATGCATTAATAGCGTGGTAAATTTGGTGCAGAAATAAGGAATGCTCTTAAAAATATTAAAATGTAATTAAATATTGTTTGGTTTGTTCAAAGAACATGTATGAAAATCTTTATGTTGGCAACAACATCCAAACTTTTCTGATAGTATTATATGAACTTTGATAGTATTATATGGCTTTGATGTGAACAAAGATAATTATTGTAGCTTTGACCATTGTGCAGTAAAAAAGTTTACGTGCCGAATACTCACATGTTAAGCCATGTTTTTAGGCATAGTTGTTAATAAAGAAAACTAAGTTCTGGTGGCAACACATTTCCTTCAGTAGGTGTCAGTAGGTGTCACAAGGATTGAGGAACACCTCACAATATTAGTTGGAAAGTACAACGGTTGCAGGGAAAATGTTCCTTTTGTCAGCAAAAGTGGTGTTTTGTTAAAGCTGTGCTTTATTAAAGCTGCTATAAAGATACCATGTTAAGCACATATTGCCGTTTATTCACGTACATTCTATTTGTATTTTTTAGAGTGCAGCTCTAAGGCGCCCGTTCCTGCGGCGAGCGTCGGCGTAGGCGTAACCGAGTGAGCGAGCACAGCGAAAGATGAAAGAGCGAACGCGGAGCGCAGCGGGGTTTAAAGATGCGAGAAAGAAAGCGGAGGGGGAGGGTATGGCGAAAGCGTGAAAAATAAAAGTGCAGTGCGGCGGCGATGGCTACCAGATGGAGCCAGAGTAGCGCGCGTCGTCTGGTAGGTCGGTCCCGGCGGCTGCTATGAATCGCGCCCACGCGATCTCCATATTAGCGAGGCAGTGGCGTCATACTTCGCTCCGTTTGCAACATGCCGCACGACACAGATTGTCCGCGCCAGCCAATATACCACGAAATGAAAACACGTGTAGAGCTGCGCTCAACTTTCGCGTTAGGGAGGATTGCAATTGTCGGTGAATTTTTTTTTTTTAATCTTGGACGGTTTCATCAAAAATCGGCATGTTCACTGTTCAATAATTTTTCTCGCATTTTTTAAATAATTGTTGCTACGTGACATTAGGTTGCGCGATAAATGACATTACATATTATTTCCATTGCCATCTTGGCCAATCTCCCCTAGTGGGTACGTGCCATATGTAACAGGTAACAAGTCCCTGGCCTCGGTTCCACACTCCTCAGGTCGTCTTCATACAGGCAGGCAATTGTTGGCCGCTTAGATGTACACGGTCGTCCACTTCCAATTTGAACACAGCTCCGGGCGGCCGGCGAGGCCGGCGCTCCGCGGAACGCCGCTCGTGGGCGCCGGGGTAACTAACGCGCCGGCGCACTGGCAGACACAGGCCTGGCCTCAGCCGCCAGCACACACTAGTGCAGACGCGCTGTAGCAGACGACGCGGCTCCGGCCACGCTTGTGGCGGCCAGTGCGCCGGCGCGTTAGTTACCCCGGCGCCCACGAGCGGCGCTCCGCGGAGCGCCGGCCTCGCCGGCCGCCCGGAGCCGTGTTCAAATTGGAAGTGGACGACCGTGTACAATTATGTGAGGTCCTTCCCATTGGCAGTGAGAGAGAGAGTCTCCAGATTATATTTGACGACATATATCCAAACAATGCGAGACACCTTTCCTACATTAGATTAACAGGGCTGTTACAAAATCGCTCATTGGAGCTAAAAATAAATGCCGTCACAGCGACAGATGCATCGCAGTCAGAAGAAATATCGGGAATTGGAATTGTCTCTTTCATTTTAGACTGGTCGTTCTCTTTAAGACTTCCTGATTACATATAGGTTTTTTAGCGGAGTTTCTGGCGGTTGCATTGGCTTCCCGAAAAAAAGTGAACTCCTCAATCTCGGGAGTTGTAGCAGTAACGGATCCTTTATGTTCAGGTGTCGCTGCACATCGTGGCACATCACGTACATTATATTGCTTAATAGACTCTCACTTAACACCAATTAGACTGCTCTCGGTAATTGATCACAAAAGATGAGTTATAAATGAATCAGCAGACACCTTGGAGAGAGCGACGCTCATACAGTGGTCCAATTATTCCGATCCTTCCTGTATCAGCTTTCATAACTGCTGCTAGGTACAGAAGATGTGCAGTTATGCAAGACTCTTTGAACCTATCATTAACAAATTTAGCTGATTACCGACACCTCCTATTTCCTTGGAGCAGAAACTCCTGCTGTAGTAGAAAAAGTGAAGTCCTCTTTACAAAGTTTAGATGTCGGATACCTACATTAAACTATTACCTACATCGATCTGGTCTGGCGCCCTCCTCCTTGTGCTCTTACCGTGGTTAGCATGAGACAATGGAACACTTCTTCTTGTCATGTCGCCGTATTTAATCATTCAGAAAACATACCTTAGAAAGGCAATTTCGATGTGCTGGATTGAACACAACGATTCCTCGTATTCTATCTTTCGGAGCCTCTTCTCTGGGACGCTATCATAGGGATGCTGGTTCAGCTGCTGTGAGATACATAATTGAATCAGGACGATTCCCTTGCTAAATTCTCAAATTTGATCTGACTTCATTCTTTCAGCTATTCAAAAATTTTCAACAGTGCTGCTTTTTAGATTCGTTTATTCTGTTTTATTAAGTCACCAGTTTCTTGGCCAATCCCCCATATAGTGGGTATGAGCCACTCTTGGAGGCAAAGAAACAAACAAACAAGTTCGCAGGCGTGGATCCTGGCGTGGACGAAGCGGGCACAGGTACAGGGGAGGCGGAAAGCAGTGCGACCGAGCGTACAAGTCTCCAGGCCGAGTTTTATGGCGGCTGCCATTGAGGAGAAAGAGGACCCCACCCCTCCCACAAAACGGCGCAGGAGCGACGATCATTCTCGCATCGACGACTCTGAAAAGGCTACTGTGAGTGCACACTATTTGTCTTCACTCATAACAACTGTGACTGCCCAGAAATCTTGTGCAAGCTTGATGACGCTCGTCTGCGGATTCGTCGCCACCTGCTCAAGCAGCATCCAGAGGAGCGCGTCGCAAATGGAACGTTCCCGCCCCGTGTTCGCGGTCGAGGCTTGCATCGACGCGCTAGAGCACAACTTATCAAGCTGAGGGTGGGCTGTGTGAACGTGCACGATAGTTTATACAGACAAGGACGTGTGGCGAGTCCATCGTTTACGTCTTGTGGCCGTTGCGAGACACTTCAGCATCTTATATCTGAGTGTCCCGCTTTCAGTGCGCAGCGCATGTCGCTAGTGAGAATCTATCATCTCCTTGGCCTGCGTTTTACGACACTCGACGAATGTTTGTACCCCAGTGGTTGTGCGTCTAAGCGTGATCAGGCTCATCGCGTTCTACTTACTTTTCTAGAGTTAACTTACTTAGGTTGCCGTTTGTAGCGTCGAAACTATTTTATTCAACATTCTGTAGTAGCGGGTGACGTTCAGTGACCGGCCCTACTGTGTGTGATCTGTACTGTGTTCTACTTTATTCTTTAGATTTGTCCTGTTTCTCTTCCTTTCCTCTTTCCTCCCCTCCTTCCTATCTTCCATTTCTGTGTTGCTGTCACCTCCATTCTGAAGAGTAGGCAGGCGTTTTGCCCCTTCCGGTGGCAGTTGCCAGCCTGCTCCTCGTTCTCCCTTTCCTGTTAATTGTATATATGTGTACAAAACAAGTATGCGTGGCTCGGGCGCAACTCTTCGGGCTCCGTAAACCTGTGCGAAGCATTAGGGCGAGTGTCGGGGCTGGTACGTTCGGCAGAACTCCGCGGCATCTTCGCTGAAGGGTCACGCCGATCCATTGTAGTGTATAGTCGCTGGTACCCGCACATTCTTATCCGAAATATTGTCACTTACGTATGACTGTGCGCTTTCAGGGAGGCAGGGAAGCGAACCTGCAGGCAGAGTTTGAGCGCGAACACGTTACTCAGGAAGGGAGAGAGAGGAGCACGACGAGATGATTCCAATTATTACCAGTATAGTCGAAAGTACACTGCACTGTCTCTAGAATCTGCGCATCTAGCCTCTTCGGGGAAAAAAAAAACTTGTCAATCCAAGTCGAGACAAAAGAAGACAACGCCTCGACATATATGCGCTCGAGAAAAACCAATGAAAACTCGACATGAATAAAATTAATGGAGGCTCCGGAAAAAAAGAAAAGCAAGGTCTGCACAGTGGGGCGAAGAAAGTAATCCAAAATATGTAATTACGCAAGATTGCACCACCTGTAATGCCTCAATTTGAGTATTTATAAATACATATACCATGTACGTCAACCTTGTCTTATTTCGCATCGACTTTGATAACCAGACCTTTTTTTTCAAGCGACACTAATCGATTGCTAGAAAAACGCTTCCATTATAGGCTGTCCAGGGTGCTCAATGCAATGCCGGAGGCTTTGGTTGCATAGAAGTAGGAACGCCAAGACACGTATGTTGTGGTTCTCGACGACAATGCGCGCACGACGAAAAATGTATATCTTCTATCACGGCGTGTGGCACGTGCGTGTACAGTTTGTGGCCAGTGCAATTTCCCACGAAACAATAGGCCACGGGTACTTTGAAGGAAAGTGGAAGGTTCTTGAGGACGAAGCAATGAAGCGAGTGGGACAGCGCAAGCTCATTCATTGTTCCTTTACGAAAGCTTTCACCACAGTCTACCTCGCACATAATGTGCTCCGAGGCGTAGCTATGTTTGTGCTACGCGATGCGTCCTGGCATGAGGTGCGAGCCCCTCATGCGATGAACCTAGGTGTGAATCGAGGAGGAAAGGAGAAGGCAACGTACGGCCTCCGCGATACCATCGAGCGAGCTTGCAAAAATTATAGAAGGCTATAGTATTGAGCATACAATGGTTTTAGTCGAAGCATAATCACATCTCACTCGCTCTAACATCACCACCAACTTTCCTTTTTTTTTAACATGTAAATCGTACGTAGCACTTGGCTCTAATAAAAAAATATCAAATTCGAAAGAACCCTTGCAAGTGTAATGCATGACATTCAATTGTATCTCAATACAAAGTATACTGTCAACAAGAACTCAACAGAAACACAACAGAATTCCCGTAACGTCATTTTCAAGGAAAAACAGAGCAATGGCGTTATCAGAAGAAGAAACTTGATGAAGCTGAAACAGACAAACCTTGTCACTTGCATAAGTGCACCTGTCTTTACGACAGTGTGAAAATTTCCCTGAGTTGAAACCTAATCTGTAGTTTATTGGATCACAATTAATTGTCTCCACTTTCTTTTGCTGTCTTCACAATGTTGATTTTCTTCTGTGATGTCGAATATGGCAAACCTCGGCGCTTTTCTTCCGCATAGGAACATGGAGACAAGTCGTGCTCCTCAGGTCAGAACCCACCCGTTATCGACGAGAGCCTGTATTCCAGACAAATGTGAGTCAACTCGCCGCCACTATATATACGTACAGCCCATGCGTCTGTGACGCTAATTAGTCCGAATCAGTCTTCGAAGCAATCTATAAGATGCGTTGGCACGTGCAGACGGACCGATATAAAAAGGCCTGGGTATACCGATCCTGATATATTCCAAGCGGACTACGAGCGTACTCCCCAAGGCTTTAACGGGACAGCGTTATACATGTAAAACCTGAACTTCTGCATTGTAGAGGAAGCACGTCCTCGTCGGGAAGAGCAACTGGGCGGTGTGACAGCGCGAGAGCGGGAAAGTGAGCAGTTGAGCGGTGTGACGTACAGAGGCACGTGACAGGAGGAGTGGATTGCGCAATGCTTTCCACCACACGGTTGTGCATGGAGGTGGCCCTGCAGGTGTGCTACGCGTTACTTGGGAACAAGGAGAGCGGGGCAAAACGCGTTAAAGGTGCGACGGTGTTCGGATAGTGAAAGCCTTGAAGGACATGAGGTCTGAATTTTAAATAAGATGAGCTTAATTATTGAAAGGACCACAGAATATTTTCAGTTTTTCTCAGAATAGAGAAAAGTTCATGGAGGGGAAAGGTGAAAATAATCTGATTGTTCCTCTGCGATACACGTATCGCTATGCGTAAGTCCGTTAAACTGAAAAGCTTGTAAGCTAGAAAAGTCGCCAGGAATTCGCGTTGACATACAACGGGCACTGGCACTCAGGTGTGCCGGTTTACGATATTCATCGACCGTTTTTCATGGCAGGCAAACTCCAATACTTGTAATGAGCCCGCATATCCGGTCATAATCAAATATTTGAAGAAAGCGATTTTTATATTCTTGAATAGAATACTTCGATTCGAATAAAAAGCTGTCGTATAAAATTAAAAATTTCAGATATTCTCACACATCAGCTCAATTTTATAACCCCGGAGACAAAGGCGGTCTACTCAGCGATAAGTACACATAAGTGTGTCATAATTTCGGACGATTCCTTGGTGATACAGGTAAAACATCAATGGAAAAGATTTGTACGGCATGCACTGTCCGTTTAAAGTGAGGCTATATAATAAATTATATAGTTTGCCAGTGCACACAGTGGTGCCCACAAAAAAGAAAAAAGATGACAATCTGATAACCCTTAATTCGCGTGTAGGGCGAGGAAAGGACTTTTTGTTTAGGCCGAACTCATGCTAGTTTATGCAATGCACAGAACAACGCAAAAATACAACCCGTCGCGTGCTGTTCTCAGTAGTGCTCGACCTTTGCTCCAGTTCCTCACAAAGCAGCTATGCTCCAATGAAACAAAGCTGTTCCGTGCACCTGTGGAAAACCACAGGCATCGCTGCTTCTTGCTCCTTCCTGTTCTCTCCTTCAATGCGTTCTGCCGCAGCTTCCAGAATTTATTTCATTGCGCTGCTGGGTTATGTTTACCCCGCACTGTGACGGCTACCTCGCAGGGTTCAGACGCCTCTAGCAGTCGCACTTAGTTCGCATCTTGGGGTCTAAATTTGTTGGGTAACGCCCCGGGGTTCAAAATCGCTGACGATGCTTTCGTTTTCTAGTGTTTTATATTCGTATCATATTTTATCGTCGGCATGCCTATGTGGCGGTTATAATCACCAGAGATACACCACATGGCGATAACGTATGGCGACGGTGACACCGCTAACGCAGCTGAAATTTTTTTTTTGGCAGCGGTATAGCCGCAAAAGAACGATAGAGGTGTACCGAAAGTGAAGCCGAACGGACGCCATCTTGGAAACTTCACCCGCCGTAGCTTTTATAGCAGCATGTAGAATTCTCCTGACGCTTCGATGGAGTTTTGATTCACAGATACCATATAATTTTCGACATATGTATTTGTGTGACAGATTTTGTTCTAATATCTGAACACAGGTGCGAATTTTATTGACAAAGAACCTAATATGCAACCAGAGTAAAACGTTGGTTTAATGTTAGTCAACATAAAATTTCTCTCGAAAGAAAACTACATGCGCTCTAGTGCGACCATTTTCTTAATTCGCGTAAGAATATAATTGTCACTTAGTTCACGGGACATCACAGCTGGCTGCAAGGGCAGCCGCGCTAAATTTTATAGCCACGAAGGTGGAGACTTCTACTAAGACGCAGCGTTATGAGCAGTCAGAGCAGTGAAAACGCACACACGCACCCACACACGCACACACTCACACAAAACAGAAGCACCGCCATAAATTACAGTATAAATCCGAAGTATCCTCATGCCATCATGAAGGTTTCCGATTCAAGTGGTTTCTACATCCATGCCCGTTGTCAACAAGGTATTCTTTTCTGAAAACGGCATCTGACAGCGTCATATCACTGACAAATAATTTTTTTAATTTTTTGTTTAGTACCTACTGCAGTCAGATATACCAAGCGGGGGTGGGGCGAAAAAATGAACATAGGGAACAAAACTGAACAAGTTATACAAAAGCATATAGCAAGCATTACCACTCAGACACGCATAGACTAGCAAACATGATTAAGAAAATATTCTTGGGTCAAAAATTGCGCAACTCTGTAAAATAACTTTTGAGCTCATTAATTACCATGTTTCTGTCTACACTAAGGCACTCAAATTTTTAATAGAGGTGAAATTCACTTTGCAGCTACGTGCTTGGGCGCGACGCCATGGTGCGGATGGCCCAATCGGACGTGCTCGTTTCGGGCCTTGGCGGCCTAGGAGTGGAGGTGGCCAAGAACATCATTCTAGCTGGCGTCCGGTCAGTCACTCTCCACGATGAGATGGCGTGCACACGAGACGATCTCTCCTCGCAGGTTAGAAAATTAGCGAATTAGCACGTTCTAACTCATTCGTTCCAAATATGTGTCCAAGCACCAAACAGATAGTGTCCCATTTACGTGTGCATTCCTTTCGTCGCCGTATGTTTCGCGCAAGAAACTGGTTATTTTCAACGCTCCTGCTATACCTCCGTTGCGGGTGGCTTCGACCCGTGCTCATCTCGGTCTGTGTCTTCTTCCAGTACTACCTGAACAAGGACACCTTGGGCCAGAATCGAGCCGAGGCTTGCGAGGCCCCTCTGGCACGACTCAACAAGTACGTGCGCGTCACGACCCACACCAAACCACTGACGGAAGAATTCTTGAAGCGATTCGACGTGAGTGATCTTGATCTAATGGAAAGATTTAGAGCGCAGACCCAGACATCTGGGTCTGCGCTTGCGCAGTACCGTGGCCCCTAGTTCTTGCCTTCGCAAACCGCTCGCTTCCTCTTATCTAAAGCTCTCTGATTTTTCTACTTCTGTTGCGCATAGTAAGCGAAGTCATGCCGAAAGCTTTGCCATGTCACGCGTTTAAAAGCGAGTGCTTGAGCTTGGCACGACCCTTTAAGAGCTTCCAGTGATCCTGAACTTCGTCATTTTTGAAACGGCGCAAAAGAGACGAAAGACACGGGTAGAAGCATACAAGTGCGCGGGAAATGGGCGTTGACCAATTCGCCCAAACGTACATTTAGCTGTAGATACTGACGCGCAGGTACAACCCTGGTTTCACGAAAAAAAAAATAATCCCAGGGAGAGTTTTCAAATTGTGCATATATAATTTACCCGTCCTATTTCTCGTGTCTTCTTAAAAATGCGCCCGCTGCCTCCCAGGTGGTGGTGTTGACAGAGACGCCGCTGGATGAGCAGGAATACATCTCTGACGTCACCCGCAACAACAACATCGCTCTCATCGTGGCCGACACCCGAGGACTCGCTGGGTGCGTAACCGCAGCCGGGTTGTTTGTCGCACGGCAAAACACTGCCTGTGAAAGCATACATTGTGCGAAGGATGTGCATGCGCCTTTGCCATCTCGCAGGCAGATCTTCTGCGACTTCGGTGACAACTTCCACGTGACCGACGCGAACGGAGAGCAGCCGATTTCTGTGCTGATTGGCTCCATCACCAAGGTATTCTAGTAGGCCGAATTCGCGGAGTACTCTCAAATCCACTTTCCTTAGATACGGTTGACGAGTTGCGGTTCGAGCTTTCCTTAGTACGTGATTCGGTGATGACTGTTACGTTGTTCATATTTGTTCGCGTTAAATTATTGAACATTCGATGTTCGTCTACGTCTGATTGTTGTTGGACAAACTCAACGTTGAATGAGACATCCACCTGTTTGTAGCAATTGCTACAAAGGAAACCCATACGGGTTCCTTTCTGCGGAAACTCACGGGTTTCCGCAGAACTACTTCGTCAAACTCAACGTTGTGTACCGGCTTTCCAACGGGAGGCTTTCAAAATAGTATTTTTCTTTTTGACTTCCAATCACGTATTGCTTTGGTCACCCGTGCGCCCAAAAGCTCATATGGAATCGCTCTTTCGCATTCACTCTGCTTTTTTTCACAGCGCGAGTGCTACTTGCATTTTCTGACACAGGAATTCTGTCGCATTGTGTCAAATTCTATTCTCGAACTGGGAGTTTTCGCAACATCTTACTTATATAGGACCTGTGGTCGATTTGTGACTCTCTACGAATATTAAATGCTGCTACATAGACGGAAATCAATGCAGTGTCGAGGCTCATGCCGCAACTGAATGCTGAGGTGGTTCTCGTGCAGAAGGCCAGAAGGTGCATTCATTGATGTTTCAGTGCCTTTCGCAAAACGTATAGAGATATAGGGTATAGAGATATGTAGGGTTTTCTTAGTGCCTCATTTAGCAGTGTACTTGACAGAAAGACATGTTGGACTTTACTCAACGCTGAACATTTTAGCAGCTCGCGGCACACTTTGAATAGTACTGGAATGTTCTTGTTATTTTTATTTTATATGTAGAAATTTCTTAAATTTTCAGTGCAGAAAAGAGGGTCCCTAAATGCAGGCAGCAGGGTGCCGGAAGCAAGGCAAATCACGTGGGATAGTAAACTTCACGGAGGAAGGGAGGATCCACGATAGGCATTTGATGCATAAATAAGGGAGTCCTCGGTGAATTCGGCCAAGCTTGAAAGATATGCCAAAGTTCTCTAGGAGGACTCGATCAAATGCACCTTATTGGCTACTGAATGAAGAAAATCACACTATTTCTTTCTATTCCACCTGATTGCCTAATTAGTCAAGATTAGTCAACTGATTTCGCACGTATTACCTTTACAGGGCAATACTCTTAGAGTAAAAAGTTGTTGCAATGGTGGTGGTGGTAGTGGTGAAAGGAGAGTTTGGGAGATAGAAGGCAAAGCTTACGTCGGTTTTATTCGCACCGAATATGTTGGATGTGTGTTATGGGCCTCTCCTTTGAAAGAGGGTGGCGGGTTGCTCCACCAAGCTCTTTTTCTTATTTTGCCTAATGCCTCACTTATCTTTCTTTCTTTTTGAACGACAAAAATTCCCGCAATCAAGTATTTCCAACCGTTGCTTGGAACCTTGTTTTTGTACCCCTCCGTTTTCTGCGGTCTTCCTCATTTTCTACCACCAAACTTCCTATCGCCTTTTACTAGTTTATGTTGCTCACATGTTTAGTTTCCTCCTGCTATCCTTGAGTCTGAGGGCTTCAAGAAGGCCAGCGGAACCTAAACCGACAACTCTTTATAACCATGCGTTTTAAGGCATCCTGATCTGGCTTCGAAACGTTAAGAGCTTCCGTTTGAGTTATCGTAACTTGTCTTTTTTTTCTGATTTTGTTTTTACCTCTTAGGTAGTTAATCATAGCCGGTTTTTTTTTCCATTTCCGCCACCCATGAAATTCTATCAGCCTCTCTGTCTTTACGTTTAACTACAAGATCACAGACTTTGGCTATAAAACCATACAACGCCGCTCAGTTGCTCATGTGGTTAGGTACCAAACTTGTCCTGGGCACAGCGGCTCAGTGTGCTAGTTTCTTGCACTTGCGCTCATCGTACACCTACTTTGCTCCGTGTGTCTCTATAGGCAAACGAAGGCGTGGTGACTTGCCTGGACGAAATGCGACATGGTTTCGAAGATGACGATTACGTCACCTTCTCCGAAGTCGAAGGCATGACCGAGATCAACAAATGCCCACCGATGAAAGTGAACGTTCTAAGTGAGTGGTGCCTCCTCATGTTTCAAAAGCACTGTTGTTTGCAACGTCAGCAGCATCGCTTAGCATGTGCTTTAGCTACTTTTACATTACCGAGGGTTTTGTCTTTTCTGGTTTGCTTCGCATTCATCGAGGTCCGAGCACATTCTCCGTGGGTGACACAACGCAGTTCGGTGATTACACCTTAGGTGGCGTTGCAACGCAAGTGAAAGTTCCGAAGGACGTAAAGTTCGTGAGTAGCTTTTACTGTCGCAGTCATCAGATTTCGAAAAAAAATTTAATTTGGGGGTTTTACGAGACAAAACCCCGATCTGATAATGAGGCACGCTGTAGTGGGGTACTCCGGAATAATTTGGACCTCCTGGGCTTCTTTAACGTGCACCTAAAGCTAAATACACGGGTGTTTTCACATTTAGTCCCCATCGAAATGCGGCCGCCGTGGCCGGGATTCAATCCCGCGACCTCGTGCTTAGCAGCCCAACACCACAGCCGCTAAGCAACCACGGTGAGTAGCATGTTTTCTGGCTTGGCATGGATTGCTATCGGCAACGGGATGATTAGCCTCGAACAAGTGTTCATCAGACCGCGCAAAGAAATTGCTGCACGCATCTACTTTTCACACTTGCAGAAATCTTTCAAGGAGTCATTGGTGAACCCGGACTTCGTCGTGTCAGACTTCGCCAAGATGAATCGCCCTGCGCATCTTCACTTGGGCTTTCAAGCTCTTCACGCTTTCGAAGAGTTACACTCACACCTTCCACGGCCTTGGAACAAGGTACGTGTGCAAGCATTAAAGCCTGGAAACGCACTGTACACTAAAGCTTTAAGTGCCGTTGCGTCTGGCACGTCCACGACAGGTGAACGCTAACAGTAAATCCTTGTCATAATACAGTAACGTTATCGACCTATACCGGGTGGTTGATTAGGACTATAGAAATTTACAGACTGTAAGGAAGAAGAAGTGCGCCGTGCAGAGCTCCGCAGCCGGATCGCCAATGCCTCTGAAGTGGGGCTCGGGCTAGACGCTGTTCCGTGTATGACTGGCTAAGCCTACGCTGTTGCGTCTTCTTGTCCGCGTTCATCGTGCCGTCCACAGCCGTGTCGTAGTTCTTTGCCATAATTGGTGGAGGTTTGCTGGGTCTCCTGTCATCCTGGAACTACGCAGCCGGACTCTCCGTGCCATCATGACTACCGCAAGCGCCACGAGCTTACCATCACCTGCTCCCCAGTCCTCCGTATGTCCCGGCACACTCCGTCAGCGGGACCCTCCCATCTTTAGCGGCACTGACGACCACGATGTTGATGACTGGCTCTCGTCCTACGAACGCGTCAGTCTCAACAACAAATGGGATGACATCACGAAACTGACCACCGTCCCTTTTTACCTCACCGGAATTGCCCACTTGTGGTTTCGGAACCACGAAAGCGAAGTCCCAAGCTGGACGGTGTTCAAAACAAAGTTCAGCGAGGTCTTCGGCCGCCCTGCTGTTCAAAAGCTTCGTGCCGAACAGCGCCTGCAGTCGCGCTCTCAGCAGCCTGGTGAGACCTTTACCAGCTACATCGAAGATGTCATCGATCTCTGTAAACGCGTCGATGCATCCATGACTGAGGGCACTAAAATCAAGCATATAATGAAGGGTATCGACGAGGACGCATTTCAGATGCTCATTTCAAAGAGCCCCTCTACTGTTGCACAAGTTATTGAACTGTGCCAAAGCTATGACGAGCTCCGCCGTCAACGCATCCTAACTCGCCGTCCTGTTCCCCATCACGAATCGTTGTCCGGCTTGACTTCCCCTATTCAAGATTCCACCCTCCTCTCGCAGATCAAGGCTTTTGTCCGGGAAGAAGTAGCTCGCCAGCTCTCCCTCATCTCCAACCCGCCGCACTCAAGTTCGTCCCTTAGTCCGACCCTACGACATGTTATAGAAGAGCAAGTGTCCGAGGTCCTTCCTCTGGAACGGGCGCCTCAACTCACCGCCCCATTGACTTACGCCGACGCCGTCGCACGACCACGACCGCCGACCTTCCGGGCTCCGCCTCCGATGCCTAGCCCGGTGTTAACCCCCACGCCGCCACGACCTCCAGCCCATCGAGTAATTAATCCCTGGCGCACACCGGACAATCGGCCCATCTGCTATTCGTGCGGTATTCCCGGACACGTTGCACGCTTGTGCCGCCACCGTCCACTTCATCCACGTGACGACCTACGCACAGCCGCATACGACCGCCCTTTGTCTTACGCTCCAGACCGCGATTTACCCCTTCCCCGCCCAAGCCTTCGCCCAGTTTCCGACCGTCGTTCTCCTTCTCCTCGTCGTCGCTCGCTCTCCCCGATGCGTCGACGTCCCTCTACCGCTGACACGGAAAACTAAGTGGCGCAGTTCCCGAGGCAAGAACTGCGTCATCGTCACAACGCTCAAGCCCTCTTCTTTCGCCGCCCAACGTTATTGATGTCGCTGTTGAAGGAGTCTCTGTGCTTGCCCTCATTGACACAGGTGCCGCCATTTCTGTAATTGCCGAAAAACTATGCCGCTCAATACGAAAAGTCACGACGCCTTTCTTCGGTCCTTTACTCCGCACAGCCACAGCAGAGCACGTCCAGCCGGTGGCTGCGTGCACCGCCAGACTTGAAATTCAAGGAGTGGTCTACACAGTCGAGTTCGTCGTTCTTCCCCACTGTTCCCACGATATTATTTTAGGTTGGGACTTTCTCTCCCGTCACCAAGCTGTTATTGACTGCTCCCGTGCAGAAGTCGCCTTCTCTTCGCTTGGCAATGCCATATCTGATGCCGTTTCGCTTTCCTGCACCAAGTTGTCCCTCAATGACGACATCCATATACCTCCGCACGCATTCGTTCTGGCACCTGTATCCTGTTCCATTGCCTCCAACTCTACCGTACTCTTCACGCCTTCGACTGCTTTCGTTCACCGCCACCTCTCACCACTCCCAACTGCGCTGCTTAGCCTTCAAGCTGGTGCTACTCACCTTCCTATACACAACCACTTCCCATTCTCGATTGCGTTGCTTCGCGGTGAATCTCTCGGCACTGTGGAGCCTTATGACAACATTACCACGTCGGAACTTCCTGATGGATCGTCAGAGGTCAACACCCTCTACTGTAGTCCCGCACCTGCCGCATCGCCTGAAGACGTTTTCAGCCATGTCATCGACAACGGCTTAAGCCCCACGCAACGCCATGACCTTCTCCGTCTCCTCGAGAAATTCCGCCCTGCTTTTGACAGTCATAGCACTTCTCTGGGCCGAACGACGACTGTATGTCACCGTATTGACACCGGTTCTCACTCACCGCTACGGCAGCGACCCTACCGCGTCTCGTCGACAGAACGACGCGTCATTGATGAGCAAGTAGGTGACATGCTAAAGCGTGGTGTCATTGAACCGTCCGACAGCCCATGGGCATCGCCAGTTGTTTTAGTTAGAAAGAAGGATGGCTCGATCCGCTTCTGCGTGGATTACCGCCGCCTCAACAAAATAACCCGAAAGGATGTTTATCCATTGCCGCGGATCGACGACGCCCTCGACAGCTTACAAGGTGCAGAGTTCTTTTCCTCCCTCGATCTACGCTCTGGTTATTGGCAGGTGCCTATGGCTGCAGAAGATAAGCCTAAAACTGCTTTCATCACACCAGATGGCTTATACGAATTTCGTGTAATGCCATTCGGACTTTGCAACGCGCCCGCGACTTTTGAGCGGATGATGGACACTCTTCTTCGAGGCCTCAAATGGAACACGTGCTTGTGTTACTTGGATGATGTAGTAGTGTTCGCACCAGACTTTCCTACTCACCTTCATCGCTTGGAGCAGGTTTTACGCTGTCTCAGTGACGCTGGCCTCCAACTAAATCTGAAGAAATGTCACTTTGGGGCACGCAAGCTGACAATTCTCGGACATGTCGTGTCGAAGGACGGCGTTCTCCCTGATGCCGCTAAGCTCCGTGCTGTTAAAGAATTCCCGAGGCCAACGTCTCTAAAAGACTTGCGCAGTTTCATTGGTCTCTGCTCGTACTTCCGCCGCTTTATTCGAAATTTCGCTTCGATTATGGCACCTCTGACAGAGCTTCTTCGGGGAGACCCCAATCTTTCCACGTGGTCCCCGACTTGCGATGATGCCTTCGCAACGCTACGTCGCCTGCTCACAACACCACCGATACTGCGCCATTTCGATCCAACTGCTCCCACGGAAATCCATACGGATGCTAGCGGTGTTGGTCTTGGCGCTGTACTCGCCCAGCGAAAGCCCGGCTGCCAAGAATATGTTGTTGCTTACGCGAGCCGCACTCTCACGAAAGCTGAAGCGAACTATTCCGTCACGGAAAAAGAATGTCTCGCGATCATCTGGGCTATCTCAAAATTTCGTCCATACCTGTACGGCCGGTCCTTCGATGTCGTCACCGATCACCACGCACTTTGCTGGTTGTCGTCTCTCAAGGATCCCTGCGGCCGCCTAGCCCGGTGGGCACTGAGGCTCCAAGAGTACGATATCCGGGTTGTCTACCGCTCAGGCAAGAAGCACGCCGATGCCGATGCTCTTTCGCGCTCGCCTGTCCATGCCGACATTGTCAGTGTGTCCGTCCTAGACGACCCACTTCCATTCACTTCTGTCGACATGGCTTTGGAGCAGCGCAAGGACTCCTGGGTTTCATCTTTGATCGATTACATCTCCAATGCACCTACACGCCCACCATCCCGAGCGTTACGCCGACAAGCTTCGCACTTCGCCATCCGCGACGGAATTGTCTATCGCCGTAACTACAGTGCCGACGGCCGCAAATGGCTGCTTGTAATACCCCGGCAGCTCCGCACTGATGTATGCGCCGCTTTCCACGCCGACCCTCAGTGCGCACACGCTGGTCTCTTCAAGACCTACACCAGACTACGTCATAGGTTTTATTGGCGTGGTATGTACACATTTGTGCAAAAGTACATTCGCTCTTGCACAGAATGTCAACGCCGGAAGCCTGATCCTTGCCGCCCTTCTGGACCAATGCAACCTTTGCCGTGCCCTTCGCGACCCTTTGATCGGGTTGGGATAGATCTCTACGGGCCTCTGCCATACACAGCTGCTGGCAATCGCTGGGTCATTGTAGCTGTAGACCATCTCACGAGGTATGCAGAAACAGCCGCTCTACCAGCCGCGACGGCTCGTGACGTTGCCTCCTTCCTCCTTCACCGCTTCGTTCTACGTCACGGCGCTCCCCGCGAACTCCTGAGCGACCGTGGCCGCGTCTTTCTCGCCGATGTCATTCAAGAACTTCTCGCTGAATGCCGCATTATTCATCGCTGTACCACCGCATATCACCCGCAGACAAACGGATTGACAGAACGCTTTAACCGAACTCTCGGCGACATGCTTTCGATGTATGTCGCCTCCAACCACACCAACTGGGATCTCATCCTTCCCTATGTCACGTACGCCTACAATACGGCACCCCAGTCAACGACGGGCTTTTCTCCCTTCTTTCTTCTATATGGCCGCGAACCATCATTTCCCATTGACACTATTCTTCCTTACCGTCCCGACTTATCAGAGGGTACACCTGTTTCCGAAGCCGCCCGGTATGCAGAAGATTGTCGGCAACTAGCTCGCTCCCTTACAACGCAAGAACAAGCCCTACAGAAATTTCGTCATGACGACGGGCGCCCTCACCACCAGTTTTCGCCTGACGCTCTCGTTTGGTTGTGGGTGCCTCCTACTTCGACACCAGGTGTCTCCTCCAAGTTTGTATCCCGATACCATGGGCCCTACCGGGTTCTACAGCAAACTTCTCCGGTGAACTACGTCATCGAACCTCTGACGCCCCCTACGGACCTGCGTCGCCGAGGCCGCGAAACTGTGCACGTAGATCGGCTCAAGCCGTATCACGAGCCCTGCGTCCTCACGACGCCTTAGGCCTCCTGTGCGGCTCCGTCTTCAGCGAGGGGGGAAGTTGTAAGGAAGAAGAAGTGCGCCGTGCAGAGCTCCGCAGCCGGATCGCCAATGCCTCTGAAGTGGGGCTCGGGCTAGACGCTGTTCCGTGTATGACTGGCTAAGCCTACGCTGTTGCGTCTTCTTGTCCGCGTTCATCGTGCCGTCCACAGCCGTGTCGTAGTTCTTTGCCATAAGACTATTATTTTTTTTAATAATGTGTTTTTACGTGCCAAAACCTACATCTCATTATTATGCACGACGTGGTGGGGGGGGGGGGAGGGGGACTCCGGATTAATTTTGAAAACCTGGGGTTCTTTAACGTGCACAGAAATCTAAGCACATGGGTGTTTTTCGCATTAAGCCCTCATCGAAATGAGGCGGCCGTGGCCAGGACTTGATCCCTCGACCTGCAGCGCAACACCAAAGCCACTAAGCAACCACGGCGGGTAATTACAGACTACGCATACGATGAGGCGTGCACCAGTCACGTCACTGATGTTTATCAGCTAAACGCGTGACAGTTGCTCCTTGGGCACCTCAGTTCCGGTTTTCTCACTGAATTTGGACAGAAATCACTACGCTACAGAAATGAGCAGCGTCAACTTTTGTGCGTCTGGAAATTGTTGTGTAGTCTCCGGATGACGGGCTTCAAGTTCTGCATCACGGTGAATTGCCTGGCTCTTGCGCGTATATTGTTAATTGTTTTCATTAGCACAGTTGTTTGTCTCATTACTACCTCGATCGGCTGGTTTTATGATGTAAGCCGCTGTGAAAAAAAAAAGCAATCCCGGCTAAATAGTCTTATTGTCATATATCCTCTATTTAAAGAAAATCAACGATTTCTTTAAATGACTCTATACATTACATATACGTAATCACGAAGAAAGTAAGACAAACGCCAACCAAGGTGAAAAAATTAATAAAAACTTGACGTTGTGGCTCCCACATGGAGCCTTCTTTCTTAGTAATGTTTGAATAAACGCCTTTATCTCGAGTCATTGCATATCCAGACAACTACACGAACTTTGAAGAGCCAATTCAGTCACGAATTATGATGAACTGCGGACAGATGTGTGAAATGTAGATAATTTCATGCCGAGGTACTGGAGACACAATTGAGAGCATGTAAAGATGGATAGGATGATGCCTTCCGCGCTTTCGAGTGAGTCATCAAAGTTAAAGAGTAATTATATATAGCCACGCTGCGTTTCTTCACAAAATTAATTAAATCCACAGCCCAAACCCATACAAATTATATTTACTGGTTGCTGGCATTAGGAAACAGGAAAGAATATTCTTTCGTAGTTGCCGACGAAACGCGGCACATCAAACGTCCCGTCAAATGTGGTACAGTGACTTGAGCGAAGTGATCGTTTGTAGCGATACATTGCGCTCAGAAATTAAACAGAGCCACTTAAGGCAAGCAGAGTGTTTGGTTTGCTCTAAGCTCAATGTCCGCAGTTTATCACTTCACTGGGCATTCCACCACCGCAGAGGAATGGCAAAAGGACGTAGCGTACACATATGTGTGCACAGTGACTGAAGCGGATGCGAAAGACGGAAGTCTTAAGCCGATCGGCACACGCACCCTGTGTATGGGTTCAACTGCATATAACCTCGCATATAACCGAATATAACCTCGCATAGCCGTTTATAACCAGTTTCCCCTTTATAGTGAACGATGCTCCCGTGCTTGGGGCCGACGCTTCAAGTTGTCAATAATTTCGTTATTTTGGTCAGCGTCTGTTGTGTTTTCTTCCCGACCACACGAGAACCTTTTCAGACTCTCGACCTCATGTGCGAAATAACAGAGGCAGGTGTACGTGAGCGCAAAATATTGAAAGCACTGGCCATCGCAGGAGGACGCCGCAGTGCTGGTCCAACTGGCCATGGAAAAGAACGAGGCGCTGGCCGCACCGCTGGAGGAAGTGGACCAGGAACTAATCACGGTGCTGTCCTGCGTATCTGCCGGCTCCTTGTGTCCCGTGCAGGCGGTTATTGGAAGCGTCGCAGCGCAAGAGGTTATAAAGGTAGGCATTTGGCACGTCGTTCGGCTTTTATTTTCTGTCTGAATTTTGTTTGGCTTCTGTCCTGTTGATATTTTTTTTTCGAAATTGGTAGCCTCCGATACTCAAATGCACCACGCAGCAACTGCTCTGCAGTTCCTGCTCTGGCCAAGACAAGTCCTCTTGCCTAAACGTTCGCTTTAGCGACATTCTCTCTTCCTGCACTGTTATTCAAGATTTAACGCGTGTAGTGCGTATGCAAATCTGCCTTTTTATACTTCGTTGTCCTGTTGCCCTTTGACAGGCATGCAGTGGAAAGTTCAGCCCTATCCAACAGTGGTTCTACTTTGACGCTTTCGAGTGCCTCCCACAGGAAAGCGACGTTTCGGAACCAGACGCCAACGCCATGGTGAGCCCTTTTGAACAACATCTTTTGATGGTGGTGGAGCCTCCCGCGTACTTGCACATAAGCCAGACAATAGCCTCCTGTCGTATCCATGCCTGCCCGGTGGCTCTGTAATGGATGGAAGCCGGTGGTCCAGTACGGTGGCACCGCATTCGCAGTAATTTTATGCCAATTGTTGTTAGAGCATGGAAAACTTCGAGAGGACATGGATCGGCGTCTTGGCATCGCATAGCGCATGACCCGCCGCTGTTGCTTTGTGGTTACGGTGTTGGGCTGATAAGCACGAGGTCACGGGATCGAATCCCGGCTACGGCGGCCGGATTTCAATGGGGGGAGATGCAAAAACACCCGCGGTGTACTTAGATTTAGCTGCACGTTAAAGAACCCCAAATGGTCCCCCATTACTCCGTGCCTCATAATCAGATTGCGGTTTTGGCACGTAAAACCCGATAATATAATTTTATTGTGCAAACCGCAGAATAGTTGGCGTGACCCTAACCATGTCCCACGAGCAGTTACTAAATACTTGGAAAGTGGCGCCCTCTCAGTGACAGCCGGTTTGGGCATCACTGGGCTGGCATCGAAAAAATACCGCACACTATGGCCAAGACCTACCTTCAGCCAGGTGGACAGTTCGCCGAGTTTGTTGACATTGATTTTACTTGCAGCTCAGAAATAGGTGACGTGCAGCACAGGAAATAAAATCATACAGGACAGGCACATTTATCAAATTGAACAGCAAGTGTTTACGTCACATCTAATTAGATTTGCGTAGAAATCTTTCAATGTGACCTGCGGACTGCACCAAATAGCTAGGCCGTGCTTCCGGCGCTGATGCCCGTGTTGACACTACTTTTGTACTTGTGACTTGTGTTATAGCGTGGGCCGCGTTTAGTACATTATTCTTGTTTTCGCCTTTTTTCTATTTCCCTGCATAGCATTGTAAGAACTTCAGAATAGCCGGCCCTGAAGTACAGGCCCCGCATGTCTTGTGTGCTACGATGACGCGCGCTGACGTCCATTTTGCTCTTGCAAGAAAATAAAGTCCCACCTTACTTGCTGCTCTGCATGCGAAAATACAGAGAAACTGGTTTGTGCGAGTGCATTCTTTTATTATACTGACTCCAAGCGTGTGATTTTTCAGGAGCACTCACGGTACGCAGGGCAAGCCCGCGTCTTCGGCGCTAACGTGCAGCGCCTGCTGATGACTCAGAGATACTTTGTGGTGAGCGCTGCTTGATGTAGGATTGATTCTTGAAAACACTTTTCTCGCGCATGTTTTGAGCGAAAATGTGGAGCCCGTCAAGGCATTTCAGTGACTTGCAGTCCCCGACCTTTGACATCCTTGCTTTCCCATATGGCGATGTTCAAATAAACATCAAAGATAGAAAGGTGCAAATAAATATATGCAAATGCCACGTAGCTGGACAGAACCAAGGTAATGCTTGCCGTTGCTTGGAGATATTCAGATTATTTTATGCGAAGCATATTACGAGAGCTCAACCCAGCTCCTCAGGCGCGGCGGTGTCGCCATGAAACCACGTGACACCGTGACGTCACGACAGAGGAGAAGTGGCTTTGGCTCAACTCTTGCAAGACGGGCTGGGTGGGAATCGAACCAGGGTCTCCGGAGTGTGGGACGGAGACGCTACCACTGAGCCACGAGTACGATGCTTCAAAGCGGTACAAAAGCGCCTCTAGTGAATGCGGTGTTGCCTTAGAAACGAGCTGTTTCTAAGGCGTGCGTCTCTTGCTCAGGCGCACATTTCGTTGCCGCGCCGAACGCTGCTTTGCTCGACGCTCACCGCGTCCAAAGCGGGGCGCGTAGTCGCTGCCCTGTAGCCCATTGTCTTACACCCCTTGGCGGGTCGACGGGAACGCTGTCGCGTTCCACTCTTGAAGGCGAAGCAGTAATGCATGAGTTGTTTCTTCGTCTAGCCGAACCAAATATAGCCAAGCAACAGCAGTTCACCAGGCCAAACAGTGGTTCAACAACTAAAATAAAGGCTAGTATGCTTCGCATCCTGGGCTTAACCTTACCTAAGCCACAGCCATTTTTTTTTTGCATTCCTCCTGATTACATAATTAGTCTTAATTAATTAGGCTACTTCTAAAGTATTATGATTAGAGGAAAAGGGTCAAATGAGAAAATTGTAGCGCAACATTGAAAAGCTCCCAATACAGCCTTCTGTCTATCAATACGTGCTACACAAAAGTGTTTTTCCGAGCATGAAAGAAGCCCGCGAATATACACGCAAAATTTCAGCGCGACTGGGCGCTCGAGGCAGTAATTGCTCGTTTCGCTGAAAATCAGGCTCCGAGTCTGTAAGTTTGCGCAAGTATCACACTTTTTTCTTGACCGTGAAAAGAAATAGACAGCACGTACAGTACCATGCCCATCTTGGCGATTTGGGTGCGGGGTGTAAGCTTGAATTTCGCGCAGGTGTTCCCGCATGGATAGCCTAGAAGGGCGTTCTGTTTACTACAGATTATGTGACAAATTCGAGTTTTATATTAAGCAAACGTCACTTTTGGTACATCGCAATGATGCACATAGATATCAGCAGTGTTCTGCTACAGTGACTTTTGCAGTAGAGTTGATCAATGCTGTTTAATTACATACGTAGCAAAAGCGCCTAAAATCGTCTTAATGTCTCCTAGTAGAAGGGGCAGGTGAAGCGTTGCTTGCTGCATATATATATATATATATATATATATATATATATATATATATATATATGCCACAATCACGTGAAACGAACAGTCAATGACAGTAAGAAATGTATAGGAGGAATTACGTGTTTATTATTTATTGAAATGTACAAATTATAAATAAATGAATAGAAAGTGGACGAAAGAACGACTGGCCACAGGAGGGATACGCACCCAAGTCTTCGCATTACGCGTGCGGTGCTCTTATCAATTTTGGCGCTCTTTGGCCATACCTGGCCCTTGCGCCATAAAACACCACACATCATCATCATCTTACGAATTCAGCTACCGCGGCACCGTTTTCCCGCCCACTTTCCTGGGTATTTGATACATATATGTACTAGTGTTAGGCCTGGGAGTGTTAGCCAGCGCCATCACCCGAAGATTTGGCGACAGATGTCGAACATCCTTTATGCCTCAATGCGTCACTGGGCACGTGAACATGGGGCAGGACAAATAGCCAATAAAGCCTCGTATGCTAGCGGAAGGCGTCAAAGCTGTCGGAGGCAAGACCCTCGCTATGTAATGAATGAGAGGAAAGGGCGGCAGAAGGTGCCGGTTTACGTAAGTCGCTAAAGCATAAAGCAACCAGATAATGACAACAAGGAAAGTATGATGGAATATGACTGTACCCTTCGAAACTACGACATAACACGGAACGAACAAACACGTGCACTGTTGAAAATCGAGGGGTCCGATTTTTATTAGTCATACCACAAGCCGCCAACTAACAATGACACCAAGGATACACATAGCTCTCGTGTTTGATCATTTTGAGTGACGTCGTCGTTTCGAAGTGCACTGCCATATTCCATCGGGACTAACTATTTAGCCCAGCAGCACGTCCTAAGCAAGGAAAGTATAGGGGAAATTACTTGTTTCTACATTAGAAATGAGGAAATTATGAATAAATGAAAGTAGAAGTGGACTAAAACACAACTGGTGATATATATATTGAGAATTCAGCACATTCTTTTCCGCCATTTGCAGCTTGCATGCTGGTTAGCTTACTGGCATTTGGCGATTTGCCTCGTTCAATGGGGAGAGCCCTTTAAGTGTGATTTAAAAGCACTTATCAGAGCAATGGTGCGTTTGTTGTCCCGCCCATAGGTGGGAGCTGGAGCCGTGGGCGGCGAACTTCTGAAGAACTTCGCCATGATGGGCATTGGAGTGGACAATGGCTGCATACATGTCACAGACATGGACGTCATAGAGCGGTCCAACCTCAACAGGCACTTCCTCTTGCGGTCCCACGACGTGGGCGTGAGTGTTCCCTGAATGTTTTCTATCGATTGATTGCATTTAGTAGAACGCTCTAGTTGTGAAAAAAAAGTTGTCCTATTTTCTTATAAATTTCGTTGTGTGTGTGTGTGTGAAATTTTCAGACTTCTTCTTTTTTTTTCACCTACTGCTTTTTAAACACGTCCCCGTTTTAAAACCACATAAGCCCGATTGCTACCATACCCAATAATCGCATTTGATTTATAGGAGCCTGCAAATCCCTATAAAAGAAAAACCCGGGGAGGAGGAGCGTGTAGGAGGAAAAAAGAACGACGATGGAATAGGAGTGTATACTCATACGAGAATATTGGACATGGAGGTTGTGTGTAATACGGATGTAAATATGGCATATGTATAGAGATGTGCCAACCAATTTTCATAAATTGACGTGAGAAAATTGGTGAATGCGCACCTGTTAGCCTTACAGAGACATACAAGCTGCTGTCATGTCTTTCAAGCATTGTGGAATACGCAACGCTTGCTGATGGTTGGTGCGTTGGCGAGGCGGCCCTGTTGATGAACTAGCGTGGTTAACTTACTGCATTTAAGACCGTTGACATTGACATACTCAAGCTGGACTCCATAAAACGAGCGTGTGTATGTGCACGGGGGGTGTGGTACTTGTGTGAGTTCTACGATGATAAGGTGACTTGGTTTTCCAACACTGCATTCCAGCTAGTAACGGCTTATAATCGACATGACGCCGCTGTCGATTCTGAGCCCTACGTTGTGCAACAGACGGTCTCTAGTTTGTTTCTGACATTACATCTCTTCTTTCGACCTTACACGCGAAGGCCATGAAGTCTATCATGGCCGCGCAAAGCCTGGTCGAAATGAACCCCGAAATCAACATCCACGTCCGGGTGGATAGAGTGGGTCCGGGAACGGAGCACATATACAACGACGACTTCTTCGAATCTTTGGACGGCGTGGCCATTGCGGTGGACAACGTCGACACGCGTAAGTGTCCGCCTCCTAGTCGTTCACACGCAGCGTGTCGAGGAATTTTGGACATTGCCCCTTCGGCTGTCTGTTGAACTTCACCGCAGTGCACCAGCGCAAATCAACGGGCAGTATTTAAAAAATATATATATTTCCGAGGAACGCCCGAAGTTCAGCAACTTTCAAGTAGCAATGCCTATAGGTCACGCCCTTTTATTAACAGGTGTAACAGTTGTAACGTCTTTGCTGCGTTGTAGCAGTGTTTTGGTCAGTATTACTAAAACACTGCTATAAGTCAGCAGGAAAGTTACGAATAAGTGTCATAAATGCGCATAAGACGGACGCACTACACTCTTCACGTTGCTAACTGAGAGCTGTTGAAATTCGCGCGGCCTTATGAAGTATCACTTTAAAAAATGCTGCCCATTGAGTTACGCTGGTGCACTACGGTGAAGCTCAACAGGGGCGCGATCGGAGATATTTTGTTCGCTGCGCGTTCTGTTCAGTTGCTGCAACGTCACAAAGTTGCAGTATGCAAAATTTGTGACAGCGGGGCGGAGAGAGCAGCCAATCAGGAAGCGGTGACCTCCCCGGAAGTTTACTTCCGTCGTTTGTCGTCTGCTTGCAAGCAGTATACTACAACACCAAATGTTTCTCGTCTTCCAAATGAATTAAATCTTTATCTAAAAAAATGTATTTTTCTTCTCAAGCCCAAACACGTTTTCAAATAGTAGTACGTGTGACTACTGCAATTTATAACTACAAGGTTCTTTGCGTCGTCCCTAGGTGGTGTCGCGCAAGGCGAGAAGGAAAAAGAAAAAAAAAACGACGGGAAGAGTGGCGCACTTTTCAAGAGGCAGCGACAACATCCCAGTGGCTCGCTGGCACCGATGATGTTGTCGATTTCTCGGTGCAACCGACGAATTATTTGTTTCGAGAAAGAAAAACGACGCCGGAATTCACTTTCTGTCATTTCTTCAAACGCGTTTCGCAAACGTGCCATTCTGCAGCCGCAAAGGCCGCCTG
This sequence comes from Dermacentor albipictus, assembly GCF_038994185.2. Taxonomy (NCBI): domain Eukaryota; kingdom Metazoa; phylum Arthropoda; class Arachnida; order Ixodida; family Ixodidae; genus Dermacentor; species Dermacentor albipictus. The sequence continues at coordinate 100,276,163 of NC_091823.1, forward strand.
TTGGATCCAATCCAATCCACCAGACGCGCCATGCGAAGCCGTATGATCGCTCCAAACTTCTCAACTCCCGTCGCGTTCGGACGAAATGCTCGGTGGGCGGATGATTGACAGGAGCGTGTCGTCATTTTGACGTCACCAAAAACGGGGCGGCGCCCCGCGGCTGGCGACGTCGGCGCGGAGTAGGCCAATCGCGCGCGCCGGTAACCGAACGAACGCGCCGAACAACCATCTCCGATCGCACCCCAGATGACCGCAGGGGTAACATTCGAAAATTCCTTAGTATGCGTGAGCTTACAATGGAGGCAGTGTCAGCATAAGAGAAGTTGAGCGTACTTTTTCATTGAAATGGAGTCAAGAAAAAGATAAACTTATAGCAGACGATAAGACAACTTGCCGCAGGCGAACCCACAACTTTCGCATTTGCGTGTGTGATGTTCTGCCAATTAAGCTACTATGGCGCTCGTCCTCCCTTACACTTTCTTTAGTATTTGTGTAGGTGTACTAGATGTAGCCTTTGGAATGTTACCCAGCTCCACTAGTGGCTATGGCGGCGGATGTGTAACATTTTCTGAGCCGCAGATGTCATCTAGCACGTTAACATTAGGACAGGGTGGAAATTTGGTTCCATGGCGTTACCTGTATTCCGTAAGGTCACAGAGTGACTCTAAGGTTCTGATCCCATCGAGCACAGATAAATTGCAGTGCAACATTGAATACCTTGCGATGGAATTGGCCCAAATTGGGAGCCTGCTGCACTTCTCGGTAGGTATTGATGCAACGTTAAGCAGCACTGTGTTGTTGATAAATTGGTTGTGGGAGCTTGTCTGAGAAACATAGCGAAAGAACGGAACAGTGCAAAAAGAGAAACGACAAAACGCTGCTTGTATTCTTGCTTTGTCCCGTTCTTTCGCGCTGTTTTGACTCCGATAAGTATCAGCTATCCCGCGCCAATGCTCTCGTCTGGGGACCGTGCAAAGTACAGGTCGCTACGTGGACGGGCGCTGCGTGCTCTACGGGAAGCCGCTGCTCGAGTCCGGCACCATGGGTACCAAAGGAAGTGTGCAGGTGGTGGTGCCGCATATGACCGAGTCCTACTCGTCCTCCCAGGACTCGCTCGAGAAGCCGACGCCCACCTACACTATCAGGCACTTTCCCAACAACATCGAGCGCATCCTGCAGGTCTGTCTGTTTGTTTGCATTTGCCTCGTATCCATTCCTCTACGCGTACCGTCATTTCGCTGCTACATGCGCCGTAGATTTTATTGCAATAGCAATTATACGGATACTCCAGCGCATTTCTGCCGTTGCTGTGAACTTCCGCATGAAGTCCAAGGGTGATAATATCGTCGCCACGCACCATATTCTTATGTGCGAGTGAAAGCGTGTGAGGGTGAGCCGGCGATCAGCTCAATCTCGCGCATGCAACGGAGGAAAGCGGGGAGGAAGCGCGCCGTCTTCCGTCGCGCGCAGGGTTTTGGGGGGAGAGTAGGGAGGCGGAGGCGTTCTATTCCGGGCGGCTTGGACAGCCGCGTGCGCCCACCCGGGCTGCTGTATCTTGAAAGCCATCTGTGACCGAGACAGAGTCCGGCTTGCGCTGTGTTTTCGCGGCTTAGTTCGCGTTGACGCGAGAGGCAGCACGAAGGTCAATTCGCTCGCTGCTGCTGCCGCGCTTCCTCACAGCAGCGTTTGGCAGCGAGTTGCCGCGGTCATCGAGTGAGATGTGTTGATGTTTGCTTGTGCGCGCGTGACACCATGCTTGTTAATTTAGTTAGTACGCCCATGTTTACAAGTTTATACGGCCTATAAAGCTACTATTCCTACTTCGTATACATGTCCGCTAATTTTCTACCGCAATTGATGCTTCGCCTTTCGAGTGAAACCGACACTTTTTCTCTTTTTGCAGGATGCAAATTTCTTCAGGATTTTTTCATGATAAATATTATTACAAGTCGCTTCCATGAAGAGGAAAATTAAAATACACCGAGTGTTCGCAATTTGTCGATTGAACATAATTTTTAAAAATGTTTAGAGTGACCGACAGAATAGTTATAACCAATGAGTTGGATAACTCGAAGAGGCGAACATTACATGCACGAGAACTCGAAAGGCATAATCGAATAAAGAACAGTATTTCGCTAATTAGATTTTTAAGTAAATACCTAACGGTAAACATTGCAATTTATGAATTGTAGCCGATGGGTTTGCATTGTAACGAATTCTCAAGATGACACTAGTTTCGAGATATTCCTAGAGTGTACGAAGTGTTACATTCGCATTGCAGTTTTCTTGTGTTTCAATGCATAAAACGGTGGTTATTAACAAAAAGTAAGTGGCACAAGTGAAATTGTTACCACAAGTTTCTCAGCGGATATATGAAAACCGGCGCCATCCTTGGTTTGACATTAAGAGAGAAAAATGGAGCTGTGCAGGTCATGTAATGAGTAGGTTAGATAACTGGTGGACAATTAGGGTTACGGAATGGGTGTCAAGAGTAGGGAAGCGCAGTCGAGGACGGCAGAATACTAGGCAGGGCGAGAAAATTAGGAAATTCGCGGGCGCTAGTTGGAATCGGTTGGCGCAGGACAGGGGTAATCGGAGATCGCAGGGAGAAGCCTTCGTCCTGCAGTGGACATAAATATGATGATGATGATGATGATGATGATGATGATGATGATGACCATCCTCGGAATTCGTTGCATTTTTCGGCCGCGACATATTCGTGTTCCTGACGAGAATATGCACCAGCAGCAAAGCAAAATACACTTGGTTACTGCAGTATTAGCTGTGTTTGTCTCGTTGAGCTCTGAGCAACCAGGTGGCTGCACCACGTAGGCCATCCACATTTGCACCTCCACTCGTCCGGCAAAACGCCCAGTGTGCTTGCGTTTGCCGGAATACCGGAACAGCTAATACTCTCTATTATTCTTTACAGTGGGCACGCGAAGAATTCGAAGGCCTGTTCAAGCAGAGTGCTACGAATGCTGTGCAGTATTTAACGTGAGTACAACGCCGTGGTGTCTACGATCCGAGCCCGCCTCTTACCCTCGCGAAACAGAACTCCGAGGAAAGTAAATATAGCTGCATATATTCCTGCACTAGCACGGAACGCATGCACAGACACTTTGCTCCTGGTAGGGGCGTCTTCTCGCCTGTGATGGACTAACAACTTGGAGACTATTTAAGGGTTTTGGAAAAAAAGCAGGCATTCATTACGGCGATAAGGCACCGAGCCAGAAATGCAGTGGTTATTCCCTGTCTCTTCTACGTATGGGCCATGCTTTTCCTGTTACCAAGAATCAACAGCTCGCGCGAGCTGTTGCGCCTGTTCGAATATAATAGGGATAAATATTAAACAGTGATATTTTCCCCTTTCATCTTAGTGTCCAAGAGTCTCATTAAGGTACCTTCTCCCGTCTCTTCTTTTTTTAGCAAAGTGCTAACGTTCGTAATTATCTCTCTCTCTCTCTCTCTCTCTATATATACATATATATATATATATATATATATATACATATATAGTCATATAATGAGAAGCCAACAAACACTGACACCAAGTACAACATAGGGAAAATTGCATGTGCTTAATAAATTAAATAAAGTAATGATAAATTAATGGAAATTAAAGTGGATGAAAAAACAACTTGCCGCAGGTGGGAACCGAACCCACAACCTTCGCATGTCGCGTGCGATGCTCTACCAATTGAGCTACCGCGGCGGCGTTTCCCCATCCATTTTCTTGGGTATTTATGTGTACTAGTAGAACCCTGGGAGTGGGAACCCTAGAGCATCGCACGCGACATGCGAAGGTTGTGGGTTCGGTTCCCACCTGCGGCAAGTTGTTTTTTCATCCACTTTAATTTCCATTAATTTATCATTACTTTATTTAATTTATTAAGCAAATGCAATTTCCCCTATGTTGTACTTGGTGTCAGTGTCTGTTGGCTTCTCATTATATGACTAATAAATATCGGGTCCCTCGGTTAACCCCTTTCTTCTCGTTTATATATATATATATACATATATATATATATATATATATATATATATATATATATATATATATATATATATATATATATATATATATATATATATATATATATATATATATATATAGAACTTGAGTGGTGCTACAAGGTAAACAGAACAAGTATTTAATTTCGACAGTTTCGATCGGTGGACCGATCTTCGTCAGGGTTTACAACGAAGATCGGTCCACCGATCGAAACTGTCGAAATTAAATACTTGTTCTGTTTACCTTGTAGCACCACTCAAGTTCTTTACGTTTGAAAGGTAGCCTGAAGAAACCCTCTTTGCCTACTATATATATATATATATATATATATATATATATATATATATATATATATATAGAGAGAGAGAGAGAGAGAGAGAGATAGATAGATAGATAGATAGATAGATAGATAGATAGATAGATAGATAGATAGATAGATAGATAGATAGATAGATAGATAGATAGATAGATAGATAGATAGATAGATAGATAGATAGATAGATAGATAGATAGATAGATAGATAGATAGATAGATAGATAGATAGATAGATAGATAGATAGATAGATAGATAGATAGATAGATAGATAATTACGAACGTTAGCACTTTGCTAAAAAAAGAACAGACGGGAGAAGGTACCTTAATGAGACTCTTGGACACTCTGATGAAAGGGGAAAATATCACTGTTTAATATTTATCCCTATTATATTCGAACAGGTGCAACAGCTCGCGCGAGCTGTTGATTCTTGGTAACAGGAAAAGCATGGCCCATACGTAGAAGAGACAGGGAATAACCACTGCATTTCTGGCTCGGTGCCTTATCGCCGTAATGAATGCCTGCTTTTTTCCAAAACCCTTAAACAGTCTCCAAGTTGTTAGTCCATCACAGGCGAGAAGACGCCCCTACCAGGAGCAAAGTGTCTGTGCATGCGTTCTGTGTTAGTGCAGGAATACATGCAGCTGTATTCATAGTTAGAATATATATATATATATATATATATATATATATATATATATATATATATATATATATATATATATATATATATATATATATATATATATATATATATATATATATATATATATATATATATATATTCTAACTATGCAATAAACCTTTTGTTTGCGTTAGGAAAGGTTCTGCAATGGTTGCTCACGATGATACTGGCAGCGTTTTCATGGCAACTTGTTTTCAATATAGAGCATTTCGCACTCTTTAAAACAGGCCTCGGCTATGAACTCACTGGACTAAGCCGGAGAGAAAGGCAGTAGGAGCCGCCAGTAGTATGCTGATACACAATTAGTTACCTGCCAGAAATTTTTCTCTGCATCTGATCGTAATTTTACGCAATTACATTCAAATAAACATATAGGCTGCTTTGTGTCATGGGCGAAATACCGCAGCAAGTTGCCTTCGAAAACAGTCCTTTTTATTACGAGAGGAATTGTATGGACCCTCCAGGCGAAATTTAGCCATCGTCGTCGCCTGCGCCGTGAGGTTCCACATAATGTCCAGGTGCGATGCGGTCCTATCACGCTCCGCGCACCGTAAGATGTGGGTGCGAGGGAAAGCATACGAAGGTGAGCCAAGAAGGATGGTGTATTGTTGCTTGATTTGTGCCTAATGTTGGAGGTCTTGTGATAAAGCGCACGCAGGGCAGGTGAGTGGGCGTCTGCTCCGCTAGCATGGCCGTAAGGGCGCATGGCTGTCCACGCATGCAGCTGAGCGCACCAACCACCTGCGCCCTATCTTGGAGGTAATCTCCAGAGGGTGCAAAGTTGGGGCGTGCCGAGATGGCTGGTGACTGCATGTGCGCTGTCTTCGCGCTCGCCTGTAGTGCCCTGGAGGCTGCGTAATCTCGAGTTTCGGAGACGCGTCGAAGCCAGAAGCAGCAAAAAAGTTCGCTCTCCTTTATTTGCGCTCAGTTCATCGCTCCAGCATTGTGACAATGAGTGCTTGCACTCATGGAGCGATATCTCTTCATGTTTTCCTGTACGGGCGCGTGACATCATGCTTGTTGATTTATTTAGTAAGCGAATGTTTACTGCACTTTATAAGGCCGATAAAAACTGCGAACATTGCTTCGCGTAGTTTTCCGACGCTCTGCTATTGCTATCTATGCTTCGCCTTTCTAGCAAAACTGACACTTCTTGATCGTTTTATCCTTGTATTTTAGTGATATGATGCGTGAATTTCGGTGCAGTTCTTTTCGAGCTCTCGACATTTTGTGTCTTCATGCTAGCTGTTCCTTGAAAAACAAGCATGTGGGCGCTGACACCTTCGTTCGCTAATCGCTGCAGAGATCCTGATTTTCTGCCGAAGACATTGGAAACTCTACAATTTACTCAAAAGGTAAATTTTACTCCTTAAGTGTTCTGCCTTACTCTTACGTTTCTCAGCGGGTTCTCTTCTAGTGTGTATTGAAACAATCATGCCACTGCGGACGATGAATATAGCTTCAGCGACGCAGCAGCAGTGAAGACTATCACTGGGTACGCGCCAGTATATTCCAAGGGTCTACATAAACATCTATAAGGCACGAATTGTCGCAATTTTCCGTTAGTGAGCAAGACGCCAAAACAAAAGGGAAAAAAAGAAGAAAGAAAGAGAACGTGAACGTATGCTTGTTCTGGACAGCTAGCGCAGATTTGTTTTCTGTGCCGCTCCTGGTCTTGCATCGTATATCTTACAAAAGAGAAAAAAGACAGAACGAATATTATGGATATGCGGCGACACACGGTACGTACGTGATTGCCGCAGCATGCTTGAGAAATGTTTTAACGGAGCCCTATAGCAATAATATCAACCTTATTTTCATAGGTTATTTTGCTAACAAGAGTAATGCAAAGAATAGTTTATGTGATTGCGTGTTATCGGTAAACCATCATTTTATGCATGTGTGTGTGCTTCAGAATAGACTTCAGCCGCACTGAAGGAATAACGCGTCTAAAGTACGTGGTATATATAGACACGCGTGTACGCACACCAGAGCTCACAGCTGAAACACTCCCCATCACACGGCAGTGCGAAGCAGCGCTGTCCAGCTCCGACTCGACAGAGCAGCGCGAAGTGATCAAACGAACGAGAAGGGAAGCTAAGGCCGTTGAGCTCCTGGACTCAGGAGACCACCCGCTGCAGAGCCCAGGAGCTACCCACGCTCGATTCGCTCGCGCGCTGTTCTGTATAAAGCTGTCTCTCTCTCTCTCTCTCTGTCTTCTCTGTCTGAAATTCATTTATACATCGCGTAGTCCAATGAGTAGAAACCTTATGCTCCTGTAATGCAATTGTCACGGACCCTTGTATCCTGGTGTTGTCCTGTAGTGCTTTTTTGTATTATCACTATTCTGCCATCCTTTCGTGTATTATTTTTTTGCGGCTGAGCATTAGTCCATTGGCATTGAAGATGTTTATGTGAAGTTTAGACACGATTTTCTCGATGTTTAATATTAAACGAGCTTGAACTTAGTGACAATTTGTCGAAGACTCCTTTCAATCGGAATGTATACGTAACTGGGTCACTATAGCATGCGTCCACCTCAAAGAGGCGTATAGGGAAATAATATATTAATGTCGGTGATGTATGCTGTAGCATGACTGGGCTCAGTTAACGTGCAATAATGTCTGGTTAATTTAGGCAAATTGCAGTAAACGCGGCTGGTACTTGGTTCTTTCGAATAGATTTCAGTGTTTATGCGATGTGTTTCACGCTGCATAATTAGACTATATCCGAGCACTTTTGCGATTATGAAAACGATCTATGCTATTGGTACAGATTTAAAAATAGGGAGGAGTGGTTGAACATACTGCATGATCATTACCCGCAGTCTGTAATTAGTAGCAGATGAGGGACCTATTGTGGTGAAATATTGCGGCCTGTCATCTGTAAATAACCCGTTTAGCAATTTTCTTGGTCATTACAGTTTCTGTAGATTAATTGGATAATTTAATATGCCAAACCAGCTCATCTGTAAGATGCAGTACCCATCCTGGTTTCCTGCTGTCTTGATATTCGCTCTCCGCAACAGAAAAATTAAAATGATGATCTTGCTACACGCCCGTTGTTCTGGCCGTCATATCTATGTGCGTAACACACAGACGTGCGCAAACTGTTGTGGCTGCACTTCGCCTAAGCCGTCTCTGAATATTGCCCCCACGAGTCACACTGCTCTCTTTGTAGCTGATTCGCTTTCAGAAGGTACTGACTTCGAAAGCAGCAAATGTTTTCACATTCGCAGTTGCCATAAAAGCTTCCGATTAAAAGCCATCGTCGCGCTTAGAAACCAAACGTTGTGCGCCGTATACACTAATGCCTTACCGGTAGATGTACACGTGAAGCTTCACCGCCTCTGCGCTCCAATTACAGGTGGCCCTACTGAAGGAAATCAAGAAGATTCTGGTGGACGAGCAGGCGATTTATTTCGAAGACTGCGTGGCTTTCGCCAGGCTACGCTTCCAGGAGCAGTACAGCGACCAGATACGACAGTTTCTCCGCGTCTATCCCGAGAATCACGTGAGATTTTGGCTTCTCTGGTCAATGGTGGTGAAATTGTTAAGACGAGAGTCTGGCACCATACTTGCCTACTCGCAGGTCACAGCTTCGGGCGCCCCATTTTGGTCTGGCCATAAACACTGTCCCAGGCCGATTGAGTTTGACCCCAACAAGGTAAGCACCGAAAGGAATGTGTGTAGACGTTTAGCCGGAGGCCCTCAGTTATTCACGTAGGCTGACGAAGTAACACGAAATCACCGGCATCACCGAACGTTGGTCATGGCAATGAAGTCAGGTTAAACGCTACTGAGCCTCGCGTTGACCATTCATTCATTTATGGCCGCAATAGGTGCCATACATGGAGGGAAAAAAATAGGAAAGGCCCTGACGTCACGTTTTTGAAGCCAGAAATGTAGCCATGCTGGTGTGCCATCTACCTTTGCCCCTCCAATCAGCTCGCCGGAGCAGGTAGCCGCGAGCTTTGACCTTGCATTGCTACGAGCCGCCGGAAGTGTACGCTGCCGACGCGCGTCAGAACAAAACCTACGAAACTTCTGTATCAGCTTTAGTGAAGCAGACGCGCTCCTGTGTTTTTCCGTGGCGCGTTGAAGAAGACGACGAAGACCCGCGCCGTAATTACTTGAGTGTCTCTGTTGCTGGCTGACACTCACGCTCATAGACCTTAAACATAACTTTCAAGCTTAAACACCATGCTCCAATGTCGGCTTGTCTCGCAACCAAAATGCGCTGCGAGAAAGACACGGCCAGGAAATTCGTATCTCATTTTTAAGAGGCCGAGAGCAGCAGCGAGAGCTTCAGGATTGTAGTTGCTATGGCAAGATTGACGTTTGGGGTACCAGTCCCAGGGCTCCTTTATGAAAAACAGCACGTGACTTCCGCCACACTTTCTCCAACACACCTGTGCAGGCCTGGGCCTCACCTACGCTTTCTTCCTCCATGGCGTCATGCCAACAACAGCAATTGCACCAACCACGTGACCAGAACTGGTCACATGGTGTCTTCAGCTCTAAAGTGCAGAGCCCCTCAAAGGGCGGTTGGATACGTGTACCTCGGGATGAAGCAAACGAATGTGTCCCAAGCAGGTTGTCGAACCGAAGAAAAAAAATAGTGGATCAGTTCCGGCTTGGGTTCCAAGGGTTCTCAGCTCATTCCGGTCTATTTCCGGTTCGGAGACATACAACTTTGTAGCGGTTATCGAACCAGTTCGCAACACTGAACCGGTTCGTGAACCTGTACGGCATCGTAAACTTTATTCTGTCCTGCATTTGCGACACGCTAAACAGTGCTATTGACTTGTCCGCATGGCGCATGCGCAGGTTTTGTGATGGGCTTTTTAGCCCATGGCCGAAGTAGAAATTTATAGGGATGTCTCTTGCCCTTCCCTTTCCCCCAATCCAGAGTAGCAAACCAAAAGCTCTTCCAGGTAACTTTCCTGCTTTATACACCACATTTATCTCTCTCTCTCTCTCACTCTCTCTCTCTCTCTCTCTCCAAAGGTATTCAAATAGTGAAATTATCTCATTGAATCGAATACAAACATTCGAGAACAAATAAGTTTATCAAATATCGAATCGAATATCGAATACTCACAATTGCTAAAAAATGAAGTTTTGTGAAGGCTGCTCGGCAACAAAGGGCTTATTTACGGTTTTAATTAGATGTACACAAGATATTATACAACACGATCACATCTGGTGCACGATGACAATAAAACTGATGAAAAAGAGGAAGGGCACATCCCAGATGTATTTAGTAGAACACGGTGCTCGTTGAAAGAGCCATAGGCAATACTACAACACCGCGCATCGTTTTGAAGGAATTCAAACTTGTTCAGATGGCCCAAAGATGATTGATTGCTTTGTCTATATCGAGACAGCGAATTCATAGGCTGCCTAAGACGAAACATACTTACTCGATGGCCTGGTAGCTATTGCGCTTGAGTGACGTGCTCCGTGTGTTTGCTTAGGACCTCGATCGTCCGCGCAACAACTGCAGTCCTGCAAACCAGTATTATTAAAACAAGTATCCATTTGCATCAGTCTTTTTATGGGTGTACGAATAGTCATTTTTGAGGTCTAATTGAATACCAATCGAATATTGCCAGACGCGAATAGAATCGAATAATATGTCGAATACTTTTCGAACAGTTATCGAATAATTAATAGCCGTTATCACAAGTATTATAAAACGATGTTCACATACCAGTATTCTTAAAGTTGGCAGGCTTTCTGTCATTACATAGTATGTGATGAAACGATGTTTATCAAAAGCACTAATGGAGCATTCGGAGCAAACAAGAAGTTTCTACGCGCTGAGACAATGACAACGTTTATATTAGCGTCCATATAGCGTTGGTGTTACAAGAAGCCGTCCTGTTGAACTCGTTGGATTTCCTACTTTCCCTTCTCGAGAACCCCGTCATTCTTGCTCTACCCCCTGTGCAGCGCGGTTGAGGTGTCCTCTGCTGAGAGACAGTTACTGCACTGCACTTTGCCCCAACCTTTCCTTACCATCATCAAGAATCTCCTTCTCTATCCGTGTGTCCACGCGTGGGCGTTTTAAGGTTTATATATAAAGTAATAGTAGAAAACTGGCCTATAACGGCTGAATTTGGAGCTTCAATAGAAACAGCGATTCTGCGGAGCTCCTGAAACAAAGTTTCGGCCGTAGGACAAAGTTGGCATGGCCGAGTTTAGAAGTGTAAGCGTCTCTGCCTAGGTCTCTCCGCATTCTCGCACACGACGCAGCTCGCTAGTCGTAACAATCTGCTAGGAGCGTGTGTCGACTGAAGAAGTAAATATTTCAAAGAGTCGCTCATCTATTAAGCACCCATATATGATATTGAATGCTTATACCGTTTCGTGCCGAACCGGTGACCGTTAATATTTTTTTTCGATTCAGCTTTGGTTCGGGTTCTGGCACGTTTAAGAATATCGGTTGTGATACGGTTGTCGATGCGGGTTCGGGTTGAAAGCCTGGTCCGGATTTCTGCAGTCCGAATGTAAAGCGTACCAAAAAGAGCACTCGAAAGTCACCACTCAAATGTACCATTAGTCAAGTAAGCTTCAGCTTTTTTTTTTTTCGTCGCATGCGATGTGTTATATTGCCTTCCAACTATGTTCATGGCTGCGTTAAAGTAGCGTAAATCATGCTTCGTTCAAATTTCATCTAGTGCCATCAATATTGGAGGTCTGTTTCTGCCTTGAGCTACGAGACCTCCTGTATTTTCGACCGCACGCAAAAAGTATCATTTTGATTGATTGATTGATTGATTGATTGATTGATTGATTGATTGATTGATTGATTGATTGATTGATTGATTGATTGATTGATTGATTGATTGATTGATTGATTGATTCGTGTCGCATGTCTGAGCCCATGCTTTTCCATCCCGTCGTAGACGCTCCACATGGACTACATCGTGGCTGCTGCGAACCTTCGGGCAACAATGTTCGGCATTCCGCACTGTACCGCCCGCGAAGAGATCGCTGATATGCTCGAAGAAGTCGACGTACCAGCATTTGATACTCAACAAGAAGACATGCAAGTTGCCGCAAACGAAGCGAACCCACCGCAGCCCGACGTCCCACAAACCGATGGTATAGATTTACCTCAAATGCATTGCTACGCGTTCATTTATCTCATCATCTACAGCTGGCTCGCATAAATTAGGGTTTCATAAATTACAAGTGGCATAAGGACAACTTAAAGCAGATGACGTCCGAAGATAATTCAGCTGCACGCGAATGTAGTTCGAGAATGTAGGGCGAACAGCAGCGGTGGTTTTGGTCGCGACGTATATGTCTTACGGTACTGCTGCAGCACACCAAAATAGTCCAAATAGTGCAGAAGATCCATTGCACCTCGGCTCCCTCAACTACCACTGCCACCTAAATGTGCTCAAAGTGCAAGACTAAACATCGATGTAGGCAGGAAACGAGACGCAAGCGGCCGTCATTCGACTCGACAACCGTTGACCACGCTTGTGGCTATCGCGACACCGGGTTCTGTCTTTGTTCAGACGGCACACGTTCACCCAGTAAACCGTTTGCAGTGCATTCCGTCTCGGCCTCCCTGCGGCGCCGTTACCGCCACGTGACAATATCATGATAATGTTTATGACAGTTATTGTTAATCTGTCGTGAACCGACCTACCACCGGTAATGCGAGAGAGCTTCGCTTTAGGTATTTCGCTTTATGCTAATGGGGTAGTCACGATGATCACATGTTGCCTTCTTAACTGCATTTGCTCACTAACTGACACAGACTGAAATTACTCACAACAATGGCAATTCTGCTTTTAATACGAGACGTTTCTTGGAGAAGTCCAGGCACATTACGTTATAGGTCGGTTCCCGTCTCGTATCGGGGCCTGTTCAACAACAACAACAAAATTTCAGGTGTCTGACGTTGAGATTGAAGTTTGTTATGCCAAGGAAACATACGCATAAGCTCTAACCATTAAACCACAATCGCTTTTTTTTCTATATTGCCTGTCATGCAGGTGGTACCTGGCACCGTACGCACAAGCTTTCCCTATACTGACAACAGATCACACAGCCTAGTGAGCGGGAGAATCACATATTGCAAGAAACGTTGCACATTCACGATGCCCTATAGCCATCGTTTATTTCGGTGCAAGCGTTTGCACATTCTACGCACAACTGTGCATGCCACGTCATGGCCAATCTGTAACTCGCGTCTGGCGTCCGCGCAGTTGCGTGCTCCAGAACGGCCGTGGCTGTATACGTTGGAACCCTGACGTGGATCTGGCAATTTTTCGGTTATCGCATTTGAGCAACCATACAGTTCAAGCAAGCCACTAAACAGTCGCGCGTGCGTTGCTGATCAGAAAGTCATCTCATCTTCGTCGTAACCATTCGTAACACAAGCAGTTGGGGGCGAACAGCAGAAGTCAGAAGCTGAAACACCCGCAAAGCCATCTGGCCAGCGCCCGGTGCCCATACAGAATGAATCTGCACACAATACATGAGTGTAATCCTAAAACCGTTAGCACTACGGGGCTGAGAAAGTTTAAATAAAGTTTAGGCTCGCGGAGCAGTACTCCCACTCTAGGTACCCAGTCTTCTCCGTATGTAGGCATTTTTGTTGTTCACTTCCACGAAGCGTGACGATCCTCAGGACTGGCAACATGTTCTGTGTGACTGCTGCCGCTATTAGAGAGGAGAACGTCGTTGAGGATTGCACTACACTTGTAGCACGACTCGAGCTGGGAGCTGCGGCTTACTCTCGGCCCGTTGAAAAAAAAGACACCTGCGCGTTACGCGCCACGCCACGAAAGCGCTGCTGGTGTTTCTTGAGGTCCACAGGCCTTAACGAAGGTTTGACAATATTTTTGTTGGGTACGCGTGTGTTAATGACTGTATGTGCTGTACGTGTGTTTAGTTAGTCACCTTGTAGATCGTGATTATCATCGAACACCTGAAGTAGCATGTCAGGCAATCAGCCATGCTAACATCTCCAGTACATAGCTAAAGTTTCTGTATCTCTCTTGTTAGGGAGATCACTGAGCAGCACTGAGGGAGGCTTTTGTCTTCGAACTTGACTCAAGTTGGCCGCTCACAAATAGTACTCGCACCTACAAAAACACAGATAACTGTTGATATGAAAACGCATCCTCACCAGCACCTGTAATTTTTTTTTGCCGATGCCCGTTGTACTAAAAACTGTTTGTGTGAGTTCGTGCGCGAGGCTGGCTTGACCAACAGGTTATGAACTTGTAGTCTCTTTTATATTTTGTTTGTTTATTTATATTATGATGCCTATCGTTGCCCCTCGCCCTGCTTAGGTCATTGAGCTATCCTCTTCAATAACTTTTATTCTCGCTCCGTTTTTTGCACGTTTTCTCAGACGAGGAACTGCTGGCAAAGCTGCTGGAGGAGCTGCCCGATCCGGATTATCTCGATTACGTGTCGCTCAAGACGCTGGAGTTCGAAACAGATGATGACGCCAACTTCCACGTGGACTTCATCGTGGCGGCCTCGAACCTGCGCGCCGCCAACTACTGTATTGAGCCGGCCGACAGGCTCAAGAGCAAGCTCATCGCAGGCAAGATCATCCCGGCCATCGCCACCACCGCGTCCCTCGTCGCGGGCCTCGCATCCCTCGAGCTCTACAAGGTGGCGCCACTTTACTTACTGTAGCGAACGAAAAGATGCGGCATTTTAGCTTTTCGCCCTTAAATTGTGTTACCGCGCTTAAACATGTGTAAATTATTTCTAGCGAAAATTAGCAAACTAACTTACAAAGTACCGGCCAATATTTACGTGGTCAGAAGCTCTTTTAAAAAGTACACTGGTTTAGTAAGATATTGGTATCTGTGGTATTTGTTTCCTTGTGTCCTCGTCTTTTTCGCGCTGTTTCACCTCAGTTCTGCACTGGTTTAAGCGGTTCATCAGGATGTTGGAAATGAAGTGACTTCTGTGAAAAAGTAAAGCACGAAAAATAAGTGTGTCTCTAAACACAGAAAAAAATGAAATCGATACTCCGTTGGAAACCCGCGGGAATCAATCACGGCTTGGCAGCGACGATGCATTGAGCCCAGAAAGTTGTAAATGGTCGCCTAGGAAATGTTCGTCCACTCAATGCAGCAGCTGCTTGGACTTCTTGTCGGCGCTGCTGGCCTTCATGGCATCAGCTGACGCCCCAACACTTCCCACAGATGTTCCATGGGATTCAGGTCGGGTCTCTGGCTCGGCCACTCCATGACACTCACGCTTACCCTTTTAACCGAATTCTTGATCAGATTCGAGGAGTGTCTCGACCCGTTGTCCTATTGGAAGGCATATCCACGACAAAGTTTCTGCGTGCCTGTGCAAGCAGCACGCTCTCAAGGGTTTTCTCGTTCACCGCTTTTGTCATGGAACCTTGAATTCTGTGCAGCGGACCAGCTGCACGAGCGGAAAAGCAGCACCGTACCATGACGTTTCCTCTTTCATGCGGTGCAGTAGGAATCTGTTATTGGTGCATATTGAACGCCATCGGACCAGAACAACAAGAACTTGTATTCGTCCAACCAGATCACCCGTTCGCCTTCCCGCGTATACAGTTGAATTGCTATTTTGCCCACCTTACTCTGGCATCCCGGTTCTTTTTACTGATGAGCGGGTTTTTTTTTTTTTTTTGCTAACTTCCTAGCATTTAATCCAGCGAATCGTAGGTGAAATTTAACAGTCCTGTTAGCCGCAGCAGATGTCGATCTTGGTCGTCCAGGTAAAGATCGCGTGAAAACTCCGCCCCCCCCCCCCCTTACCATGGCCCTGATCCTTTTCAAAAGCACTGAAATCGTCAACTGCGCCACGTAGAACTTCCGCAGAAGCTCGTGATGTGTACTGCCGGACTGCAAGCCGCGTTCATTTGCCATTTGAACTGACTTTGCTAAATTACTTCTTTCACTCTGCCCGTTATAAACAAAATACACAGAAATGCCTATATCTGCAAATTATTGCAGTATAAAATAAGAATTACTTAGTAATCACCGAGTCACCTACTAGCCGCACTAGTAATAGTCAAGAAAAAACCAGCTAATAATGCGATACAAAGTTTCCTTGAAAGGAAGAAAAGGGAAATCTAACAGGAAGATAAGCGCTACGCCCTAGCATGTCTCTGGTGGCAGAAAAGGGCAATATTTAGGTAAGTTAGATCTGAAACAGGCACTTTTGTGATATGTTATGCGGTAATCCTTTTTAAATTTCAGCGCGAAAAATTTAAATATCACATCTTTCCTTTTTCTCTCTCTCTCTCACTATTGTGTCTTTGTTCTTTTGACGGCGTTTTTGATCGCGCCTCTTTTATGCCATTCAAGTGCTGCAATTCAAAACTTGAAACACTGAAATGAGTGAGGTTCTGAGCAATATTTTGAGGGGGACCGTTTTGTGGGCAATGTCGCACTAAGTGAGGACATTACACGTCCAGCAATACAATCGTTCTTTTTTAATGTTTCGCGACATCTAGCTGTTCAGTTTAGGCGAATTGAAATTACATCTTAAGAAAATTGAGCGCAACATCACTATTAAAAAGCGCTGAATAGTTGCTCTGTGGCTTTGACTGAGGAACGAATAAAAAAATTGTAGAAAAGCTGGGAATTAGCACTTCCACACGTCTGCTTAACAAATTTATGTATATACGTTGAACAAAACAATTGTATCTGTCCAGTTGCTTTGTTTCTGTCCTCTATACTGCAAGGCTCACTAACAATGTAACTCCTACGCCCTGCGTATATTAAAACATTAACTATTTCTGAGAGACCCCAGTAACGTTCACCTACTGGTTGTAACAAGGAACGCGCAAACACAAATGGCCAAAAAGGTTTACGAGTGTTTCAGCTAACATTGGGAGATGGCAGTAACAGTGTATCCACCCTTGTTCAGTTTTGCCACGGCACACTCAGTACTGTCAGTGACGGCGTGCCTCAGGGGAATGGGGAAGTCCTCCTTCTTGGATCCGCCAGTGCGTTGACGAGTAACTTGCGATAACAATTCGCAGGTATCCACTACGCGCTTTAGTAAAGTCTAAGAACAGTTTACACCCTTTGGCTTGCCCCTTCTGCCACACAAAAATAATCGTCATCTGCCTTGATGCGTTTCCTTTCTTTATCGCTGCGAGCCCGGAACTTTCCAGTAACGAATGGCACGCGCGTTATCAGCATAGAACAGCTTACACCCTTTGGAGTGCCTCTTCTGATAACGCGCGTGCCGTTCGTCACTGGAAAGTTCCGGGCTTGCAGCGATAAAGAAAGGAAACGCATCAAGGCAGATGACGATTATTTTTGTGTGGCAGAAGGGGCAAGCCAAAGGGTGTAAACTGTTCTTAGAGTGTAGAGCGTCTGGGCTTGCTGCGGTACAGTGTTATGGTGCCATCTATAGCACATTTGAAGGAATCACTGCTGTTTTCTCCGAGACATCTGCGCACACCTTCGCGTCTGTTTCCGCTGAGTAATCAAGCGTACGGCTAACATGAGCCTACATTCAAGATGACACGGAATTATTGCAGACACCAATGTGTATCTTAATATTGCAGTTAAAATTTTGAGTGATTACACATCTCAGATGCACATGTTATGCACGAGAGGCTTCAAACGATAGTCTTCGCGAACCAGTGCAAAGGCTAAGTAAACTTGCTTTTGCAAGTACGAATAAGTGCCTATAGAAGACGCTGATCTCATACTCTCATTACACCTATTGCGGAAATGTATGGTTACAAAAAAATTTAGACGTCATCATGACCCCCAAGCCAACACCACCGTTCAAGATCGGAACGATCTGCTGACATGACTACCGTGATAGTGCAGGTTCCTCGCTTACATCGGCAGGACCGGTTTGGACTGTTCTGTTGTCAGTGTCCACCCATTCACTTGTGGGCTTCGAGGTCATTTCATAACAGTAAAGGAAACTAAGGTGTCAGAACAAAGTAAAATACTTGTCCACATGATGTGCTGTCTTTTACATCGTAGTCCATTCAAGTACAATCCTCTAGGGACCTGCTGGAAATGTGCTGGCGAATTTTAACGGTGCTGTTGCTATAGCGGGGGGCTCGACCTTGGTGTTCTTTCACGTATGTTTTTTTTTGCTTGTATTCGTTGTCTACACCATTAGCTTTTGATATGCAATTATACGACTCTTATGAGTCTGTAATTGTGGTAATGATGCGATGGCTCTTTACAAATTACCTTTTTTGTATATTTGCAGCTGGCTCAAAGGCACGACGATCTTAAGCTGTACAAGAACGGATTTGTGAACATAGCTTTGCCTTTGTTCTGCTTTGCGGAACCCATTGCTCCCAGAAAGAAAAAGGTATGCCATTGTTTCTTTCTTTCTTTCTTTTTTTTCTCTTTCTTTATTTCTTTCTTCCTTCCTTCCTTCCTTCCTTCCTTCCTTTCTTTCTTTGTTTCTTCCTTTCTTTCTTTCTCTCTTTCTTTATTTCTTCCTTCCTTCCTTCCTTCCTTCCTTCCTTTCTTTCTTTCTTTCTTTCTTTCTTTCTTTCTTTCTTTCTTTCTTTCTTTCTTTCTTTCTTTACGGGTCGGAAAATTCTAGTCTCATAAGCGGGCTAGCTCTCTTTTATTACACATGTGTTTTCTACTTTGCCACATGGTACCTCGTCACTTTAGTCAGTTTGTCAGTTACACCAGCAGTAGTAACAGTGTCACACTAACCCTAACAAGAAAGAGGTTCACATGAAGATGGAGGCTTGAGAAAGAGAAAAATTGAGTTTCATGAAAAGCGAATGTGTCAGCCCTGCTATATGCAGAGCTTGCCACTTGAGATGAGGTGTTCAAGATGACACGAAAGGGAAAGGATACAAGAGGCTGAGAAGACAAAAGAAAAAACAATAAATAAACTATTCAAGCCCAGATGACTAACAAAAAAGATGGATGCTTCAGGTGATGAGCAGCAGCCAAACGAGAAACGTCGCTGGAGCCAACGTTTCGACAAGGGTACTTGTATTCGTCAGCAACTGCTTCGACCATTAATTTTTATTCGACCACTGTTGATTAGTGTTGATTAACATTGGCGTGGTTGCACTTGCGGGCGTCACTACCACCGCGGCTAGCGCGTGATAGACTCGCGTTCAGCTGGAAACACTGCAGCCGTGATCAGGGATGCTGAGAGAGGGGAGTATAGCGTCCCGCGTCGTTTGCACAGCTGAATGAGTCGGCGGCTCCTCGTTGGTCTCGTCAATCGGCGGCGAGCGGCATGCCGCAAAAATATAGCTATGAGACTCGACTATCAGACTATGAGCGATGAGAAATGTTGCCCGTGGCCTGTTATTGCGGCGCGCTTTCCGCCACTTGCGGCATGCCGCGCGCGTTTTTTCCTCCTAGTGTGCACGTACCTTCACTGCAAAAGAAATAACGTTGTTATTACCAAGTTTGCTGACATCACTGGTTGCACAAAGATTGACGGCAATCGTTCTCACCCGAGCTGGGACTTAGTATTTACGTTCAGGTTGTGTTGGTACTGCTTCATGTGGTCAATAACACGGAATGAAAGGTAACGTGTTGCAATTAGAAGTTACCCAAAAAAGTACACGAACAGCCGCCGTTAACGCATTAGTGGTGACTCCCTGCCCAATATTTACTCCTTATGTAATACTAATTCTTTAAGGTAATAAAGTGAAACGGTTTGTGTCAATCTAGAGCACTCTAGCACCAGTAACCCGCAGTGCATGGTCGGGCTCGCACGAAAGGCGACAATTGAACTTTTTACAGACGAGGTGGAGTGCTCAGCAACTGAACAGCGATAATCGGACCGCATGGTGACAGCCCCTCCCACTTTTTTTTTTTGTGCACCACCGGTCAGCGCTGGCTGATAGCTGAGGGGTCCGAATGCAGTCACAATCCATCACCACAAAGGCACCCGCTTTCATGCGATAGGAACAATGTGAATAAGATCGGTGTTCCCAGCACCCACCGGTCGCGCAAAATAGTTCTGGCAGCCGCGCATAGTCACGAACATACTTATACTGCAAGAGGGCCTTGAGCGCGACACGCGTAACTTAGGCCTCATGTAGTGTTGTTCTGGGCCATTCTGGAGTATGCTCATCACACTCGGTGTTTTCCGCTTTTCAACAGTTTAACGACCAGGAATTCACACTTTGGGACTGCCTCGAAGTTGAAGGGGAGATCACGCTTTCCCAGTTTCTCGAACATTTCGAGGTAGGTGGTGTTCATTTGATGTCACCTGATACGTCTGCCCAATATTCCTTTATACGTCTACGCTACAGAATATGTCTTGCGTTGTGCCATGACTAGCGGACTGTGATGTACACATTTTTTTTATCGTTCGAGCACAAATTATTAGTAATCAACACGGGATCGGCATCCTATTCCTGAAAGCGATGCAGAGAATCCATGGACGGAGAGGACTATATAGTCCCTGTTAAAAGCAAGGGATAGGGTACGGTGCTTTCTTCCAATATGAGCGTGCATACGGAAGCATTTCAACTGGTTGAGCACCGAAGAAAGCCTGAGAGACAAAGAGACTATCATAACTAGAACATTTTTCACTGTACCATATTCGTTTTCCCCACGCCGCAGTTCCGGAGCGGACCGCCCATTCCCTGGCGCCTTGTCACGTGGTCCCTCCGCCTCGAAAAAAAAAGATTTTGTGTTAGAAACATTGCTCATATTCTGACGTGTAGATTGTATATACGGTCTAGCGTCCAGAAATAGTCACTTGAAGCAAAAAAGAAGAGAGAGAGAAAGAGAAAAAGAAAGCTTTCGTAAAGCTTTTGGATGCTTCGTTTAAAACCATTGAATTATTATCGCTCTAACTGTTGACGTACACATTCTAGTCCAAACTGAAGCTCTACGATTGGTTCATCCACTGCGGCTTGGTGGTTTTATGACAGCCGTAGGCAACCACTTCCGCTGATTGCGCTATACTTAATACATAAATTTCCAGTGACGCTTAGAACAAATTGCAGTATACCGTTGAAGGGCTGCAGAGCAAAAGCCCTCCTTAAAATAAGAAAGTCTGTTATCGTATTTTTTTCTTGTATACGCACTTGCGATAAATTTCGTCGTTCCGCACAGAGTGCCTAATGTTCGCCTACCACCTTAATTCACACAGAACGAGAACAACGTCAAAATCATCGCAGTAACTGAAGGGGAGCGAGTGCTGTACGCCACCCTCCAGCCGTCCTCCAAGAGTCGTCTCGAACTATCGTGAGTACAGTGACCTTTACTGACCAAGTGATACACAGATGCCGGTTGAGAGCTGTTTCTTTCTCAATTGCGCAATGCGTGTGTGCTAAAGAAGCCGCTACATGCGCCTCGACGCATTTTTATTGAAATAAGGCGTGGTCGGGCAAAGTCAATTTATTTGGCTGACAAAAGTGATTTTTAATTTGAACAGCATTCGTGGCATTGTCGAGCCAGTTTTATATCCGGCTATCTAGCTGTCTTGCCATCCCGCCAAAAATGTGGGCCGATCCCGAACGTACTAGTGCAGTCTGAATTGTACGTGGACCGTTCACGGGGCTATGTGCCACTGAGCATGCGCCACTTGGAAAGTGCCCTTTTTCAGTGAATCTCTTTTACGCCAACGTGGGTTACTGGGGTATTGCGCGGACTTCAGGGCGGCGCCGCCAGAAGGCGCAGCATGTCCGGACGGCAGCGTGAGAGATGAATCCGACCGTTGTACTTGTCTCAGACATGACGCTCTTCGGCTATTCGCCTATTGGGTAGTCATATCGTATATAAGTTCTGCCCAAATTTTTGTGGACACTGCAGTCTTCGTAGAAACCACAAAGTTGTACACACACGCTGACACGCACGTACACGCACGCACGCGCGAATTTTGTGACGAGACCAGCTCCAAAGCACCTAACGTAGCAGCAGATTTGTCAAATCAAACCCGTCTAATACCAAGCGTATGTATTGCCTTATAATGTTCAGAACTTCGTCCGAGATGCATATAAGTAGACCGATATACCGCCAACGCATAAGCATTTCCTTCTCTTGATCCCTCGCTTTATGCTACAATCACTCACCCGCATGACTATTGTCATCGAATATCAAGTATCTCGAAAGCCAACACTGATATGGTAATACATATAGGCTCGACATGGCACAAGTTTGATTTGAGGTGGATGGTAATGGTTGCACGTGTTCTGCGCTTTGCACCTAGCCCTTTATTTTAATGAAAGATAAAGTTAGCGATCAGAAAGAGAGAACAAGCTGTATTTGTATTGTGTCCGGATACTTTCCTCGAGTGTGCTCCGGTCCCGTCCAACTTCCTCGCGTCTGTCTGGTCTGTGGCCAAAAAACTATCCTTGATCCGTAATGATGACCCGGCTAGTCCTCCAGCAAGTATTCATGACGGCTGGCTTTGTAATAGTACGTTGAACTGACGTGCCTTGCCGAGCTACCACTTATACCAGTTACTTTAAATGCGATCCGTACTGTTTTGAGCCCTTGCCGTTTTCTATCCGCAGCATGAGTGAAGTGGTTGAGGAGGTGTCCAAGCAAAAGATCGACCCGGACAAGCGCGCCCTGATTTTTGAGCTTACGTGCAAGAACGTGAACGGTCAGGACGTAGAGCTTCCACGAGTGCGATACGTACTGCCCAGATGACCGCCCCCGCCGTCTGTGCGGAAAGGTATGCTTCTATTTTAAGCAAGCGCTACATAATCCATCAATGTCTTACATAGAACTGCAGGAGGAGTGCATATACTATGAAAAAGTGAGTGAGTAAGTAAAGTGAATAAACTATTACTGCTTCTTCGAAAAAAAATAATCAATAAACATTTAATATAATTGAATTCCGTGGTTTTACGTGCCGCAACCATGATTTGATTATCTGAGGCACGCCGTAGTCGGGGACTTCGGATTAGATTAACGTGCCCCCGATGCACGAGACACGGGCGTTTTTTGCATTTCGTCGCCATCGAAATGCGGCCGCTGCGGCCGGGATTCGATCCCGCGACCTCGTGCGTAACAGCGTAACACCATAGCCGCTTAAGCCGCCACGGCAGGTCAATCGATGAGAATTTTTGCTTTTATTTCTTTGTGCGTTTCCTTTTTCTTTCCGAAGAAACAGACTGTTTTCATCGCCGCACCCACACTTCTTTCGCTCTTAAGACCACTAAGACTTCGTTCACATAATGAAACGAAAGTGACAATGTGATTGGGAATTTCATGTTTGAGACGATGAGAAATAGCCTCAACTCAAAAGGCACGCGTCTAATGCTTGCGCTCATTTTTGGCGTCGCGCAAGGAGATACAAGATATACATGCCAGCAACAGCGTCATCGCCGCCCAAAGGCAAACTATATGTCCCTGAATTAGTTATAGCAGACCGGCTGTTTCCCACACCGGTAAAGTAACCGGCACGGGGGATACGCCACTGAGCATGCGCAGACGAGGCGTGAACGGTAGCGCACACGCGCAGTGTATAGCGTCTCGGAGGCCTCCCAGAAATCTCGGAGGCACCAGGGAAATTCAGGCTTCAAGTTAACAGCCATAGCATGCCTTCGTAACTACCTCTACGGTGGCCGAGCTTGGTAAGCACTAAAGACACTTCGCCCAGCGCAAAGGTAGAGCGTACTTCGTAAAAAACGTCGGTCAGAACCTTATAGCATTGTGTTGCGTAATTTTGATCATGACCCATAGTTCCTAAACGTGCTGCGTTGCAAACACAGGTCTCGGGAAATGCAGCCTTCTCTTTCTGCCTATCTCAGTCTTACCCTCCAATAGCCTCAAGGTTGTAAGTCCTGGCTTGCGTCATAAACAGCACCAGTAATTAGCGGTGGATGGGCCAGACCTGCTCCCTATGCGTGAGCAAATAAACTACAAATAGGCTTCAGTTAAACTACTCGAATTATGAAAAAAAACAAGCACTTTGAATACTCTCATGAAGAAGTGCATTACTCACAGCACTTGGTTGCTTTCGTGTAAGAAATGAGCAGCGAGAATCCAGAGCGGCTTTCAAAGTGAATGACGCTTTGTAAGTTACCTCACCGTTTACTAAACTGAAGCCGGTCAGTTAGGGTAACATTTTGAAATGTCGCACGCGTGTCTTGCTGCTGCGTCATGTCAACTAAAGCTGTAAGCATTCTCTCCTTCTTTTTTTTTTCAGAACCAGGCTATACGGTAGGCCGGGCTGCTTCCATCCCATCACTGCGCAGCCGGTGTCGCTGCCTGCGTGGTAGACAGCGCCAGCGACAACGCCCCCTGCGATCTCACGCCTGCGCCCGGAAATTTCCGTCTTGATTCGAAACTTCTCGTTTAAATTGATGCGACTTAAACCAGTGAAACCTTAAGGCTTATAGGAGCACTGTTCAACAAGTGATGTCAGCTATATTTATACGTGTGTTCATGTTTTTCCACGAAGTTCGTGTTGGGATCCTGTAGTTTATGCGAGTTCAAATACGTTGAGGGAAAATAAGCTCAGCTATGTTGTACAGCGATAGCCGTCAACCAGCTAGTTACGTAATGGGTACATCCGGACAGACACGGTGAAATGAGAAACATAAAAATAGTACATGAAACGCAGTACTACTCAGTTTCCTCTGCTTAAAACCGCATAGCTCGGGTTCAGAGTGGATTCAAAGGGTGTTGCATGTTCATTCCGGTCGCCGTGAATGGCGCTGATAAAACAGTTAGGGATAAAAATTACGAATATGCGCACGATTATTGTATCCGCCGGCTGTCTGCTGTTCGCTTCGCAAGGCGTGCCCAAACCTTTAGTATGATTTCAATATCAATTACATATTCTCCTACCAGCTTTCAAAGCTTTCAATCCATCGTAGTTGTCTGTGAGACTAGGGTAAAAGACCAATAAAAAAGAGCGACCAGAGAAAAGCAAGAAAGTGCTGTAGAAAATATTCTGTGTCCGCATATCTCCCCTCGAGTGGCTGTCAAATTGTTCTAGTAGTTTAATCTACAAGCATACAGCTCCGTATGGTATTTTCTTTGTGTTCCATTCCATAATAAACTACCAGCAAACACCAGACTAACACAGTGTCTTTGATATCACAAAATATAGGCCTATCAGCTCCCCATGACGGCAACAATCTCATATTGGTGTTTTGTGCCATCAGAAGCTGCCTTTTACCTTTCGAAGCTCTTAGGCCATATCTTATCACTCGCGCCGCAGCTTGAATACTTCCTGTATTTGCCAAATCCAGACGATCACGATCCAACACCGGGTGCTTTTTGATAATGGTGTGTTTTCTCTTCCTTTCTCACCCGAATCTCTTCGCTGCAGGTTGTTTGGTGCCCCGCTTACTGTTTGTGCTTAGTTCGTATTCTGCAAAACTCTGCTTGCTTTGGCTTCTGCCACTCACGATTGCAAGTGGACTCGGCGAAATAAAGACATTTTTTCTATGTTCTGTGAAACATTATAAAGCCAAAAAGGCACGTATCTTTATTGAAAAGACGGGGAATGCGGGGGATGGAAATTCAAGACGATGAGCAAAACGTGAACAAGGTGAATGCAGGAGCCAACGTTTCGACAAGTGGACTTGTCTTCTTCAAGGTGAATTTTTATTGCGACCAAAACCGTAACCAAAATTTTCTACGTGGCCTTATGAGGGGGCCCTTTAAGGAGAAATACCATCCAATCATGACTGCAAATATTATCAAAAGGGCTGGTCAATGGCAAAGCACACTTACGAACGGAAAACTTCGCAAACTTAGCCCCGAAGAACTGCAACAAAATTTAACTGGGCGTTCTTTCTTTGTTCTATTTATTTATTTATTTATTTATTTATTTATTTATTTATTTATTTATTTATTTATTTATTTATTTATTTATGGTCCACACGCCACTGTATCTACGACAAACAATCTACTGCTGGAAATTAATGATGCGCCGCTCTAGTATCAATATGCATATTCACGGAATATTTTTTTAAAATTACCTTCGAATGTTGCGGCCTACTGTACATTTTGCTGCCAAAGGCAGCAAACGATCGTGCGACGCACGCAAGCGAGGTCGCTAGCGCATCCCGTGCTCTTGCACAATATGTTCCCAACAAAGCATGACACTTCATACCCGTTTTGCAAATGATCAGAAGGCACTCTAGCACACATACTTGCAGAGTGCACTAAGCTCAAAAACCCCCCACCATCCCTACCCACCCTCCCCAGCCTCAACCCCCCCCCCCCCCTCTCTGAACGACGGGAGACCTTGTTGTCCAGCCCCGACGTACCAACCCAGCTCGCGCTGGCGGCTAGCGGCCAGGAACTGCTGGACGCATATGGGATCTGAGAAGGTTCCACCCTGTCTGGTGCCAGCGCGCACCAACCTTTACTAAGGGCTGAATAAAAGTTTCTTTCTTTTTCTTCATTTTTTTCCCATTTCTTTTTCTTCATTTCAACTAAGATGTCATTAACTCGCGTTTGTTCCCTCACCCAATCTGCTCTTCTCTTATCCCGTAACGTTCCTAGTCTTATCCCTAGTCTCGCCATTCGGGCTCCTCCACGTCCACTTTCGGCTATCCCGCTTGCGGAAGAAGGTATTCATTATCCGCATATTATTCTGTTCCGCAAACTCTACTATAGTCCCCAACTGCCTTGTCTCCAGCCTGCTTCTTGCCTACCTTGGCATTGAAGTCGTCCATTAGTATAGTGTATTTTGTTCTCACTCTACCCATCACCGATTCCACGTCCTCATAGAAGCTTTCGACTTCCTGGTCATCATGACTGAATGCATGTAGGGGCGTACACCTTCACAACCTTTATTTTGTACCTCCTATCAAGTTTCACAAGACCTGCCACCCACTCGTTAATGCTATAGAATTCCTGTATGTTACCAGCTACATTCTTATTAATCAGGAATCCGACTCCTAGTTCTCGTCTCTCCCCTAAGCCCCGGTAGAACAACGTGCCCGCTTTTTAGCACTGTATATGCTTCTTTTGGCCTCCTAACTTCACTGAGCCCTATTACATCCCATTTACTGCCCTCTAATTCCTCCAATAGCACTGCTGGACCCCCCTTACTAGATAACGTTCTGGCGTTAAATGTGGCGGCCTGTCCGGAGCCGGGGATTCTTAGCACCCTCTGCTGCGTCGCAGGTCTGACCGCCGCCGCGGTCAGTTGCTTCGCAGCTGCTGGGGACTGAGTGAGGGCCGGGGGTTGATTGTTGTGTTCATATAGGAGGTTGTGGCCAAGTACTGCACCAGAGTGGCCAGTCCTGCTCTGGTGAGGGAGTGCGTTACCGGTTCTGGTCACCGGGATCAGGCCACACTCCAGGCCTGTTTATGCAATTTTATCAACACGCGTATTTTTTTTTAATCCGGTGGAAAATTGCCGGCACCGGGATTCGAACCACGGACCTCTTGCACGCGAGGCGGGTGTTCTACCTCTACGCCACCGCTGCATCTTCTCCATTGCGTGACTTCAATTTCGCATTAACAACACGTGTATAAAGTGTGAAAGATGTGAAAGTGTGAAATCGTCATTTCTATTTTTAATTAGCTGCTTGAACACTGCGATTTGCCGTTCAAAAATTAAGTAATGCCCTCCTCGTCAAGTAAGCTATCTGAACACTTTGATGTGCTATGTGCTCTTAAATATTTTTTTAATCTAAAACAAAAGAGCAAAGACTTGCATGCTACTTTTAAAACTCGATGTCACCTGCTGTGTACGCCGAAACGAAGAGAATGCGGTCTTATGCCAAGCCGTTCTTACGGTTTTTATTCCCGCATTCTCCTATAGAATAGAACATAAAGAATTAAAAAGCAAAGTAGGCAAGAAATTACTGTCGCCAGTTAAATGGATCCTAACGAGCACAGAGCGTTATACGCTAGTGGTGCGCATAAATGTTTCTCGGCAGTCACGAAGTGCTCGCCGGAACAATATCGCTCGCCCTTCGTGCCTCGCTAAATGGCTTCCCGCTCTAATCCGGGCTACATGTTGTTTCGCGGTCAATATGGGCGTTCACCGTGCATAAAGACCGTTCTGCAGCTTGGCACGGCAAATGTTGCCGCCAAGCAGCGCGTCAAAAAACAGAAACAAAAAAGAATAAAGCAATTTATAAAGCCCTCGTTACTCTCTAGTGCAGGAGGTCGTGCCCAGGACAGCTTATAGAAGGGACTACATGGCCTCGAATCCGTTCAGAAGTTCCGGCAGTAAATTGGGCCACTTCCTGCATTCAGCTGCGAAGCCGCCGACAAGGACAGGAAAGAGTGCGCGTGGTCAATATTGCTCGCTCTTTGTTATTTGCAGCGAAAACTGAGACCAAAGCGAGACGTCGATTGCTCGGGGAACAAAAGTCTACAGAAAGCATTCAGTCAATCGAAGCCTCTTTGAACAAGTCGACTGACGTCACGGTGATAGCTATCGAGAGAATAAGAAAGTATGTGAAAGACTTCAAAAAAAAGGTGTTAGCACGCTTTGAGGACAGCTTATTTTTCGTATGCGATGCAGTTATTCTCTACGTGCAGTTTTACGCGGTATCGGGCAGCGTTCCGGGGACCGGGATCACCTTTAACGCTTTGGCAGGTTTGTTTCGGCCGCGGTTGCCCAGAGAGCGTGAGCTTGTATCCAACTGCAAACATCTGTCTGTATTGCGCAGCACCAGCAAGGAGTTGGTGTGTATTTTCATTTCTTTCTTTTCTGTTACGTTCTCTAAAGCCATGTGGTATCGGCGCAATGCAACTTGTGTCTCGAGCGACGATGGAATTCTGTTTTCAAAGGCCTATAGCTGCCCATTCACTGAACACGCTGTAAGATAACCTGCAATTGAGAAACTTTGATCTGTGCATGTACTTATATTTAATTAGTCCACGTACTTTTGATCCCCACACCGCAACATTGCTGTGCTTTTGTGGTTACCGCGCCGGGATTTACATGGACAGGGAGTTTCATGGAATTGTACCCGCTAACCTTTTGTTCTCTTCATCAAAATACGTCAAAGTATCGTCGTCATCTCCCCATCACCCACCTTGATTAGCCGTGAAGGGCTGTTCGGCGCAATAGAATTCGAGCACGAGACACCTTGCAAATTACAGCTCCCGGACTAGCTTGGGTTAGTACAGAGTGTCTACCAAGGTGACACCTCCAAGTTCCCTAAGTTTTCCAGGCTTTCCCTGAGTGTCCTTGCAAAATTCTCTGAGAGACACAGAACTTTGTCTTATGTCAAGACGGGCTGACACCATGTCGCTCGATGCCGTCACTCTCTAGCAAGCATATTAAAAAATAAAAAGCGACTTAATTGAGTTTGAATAGCGAGGAGTGGCGTGTTTTGTTCAAAAATAAGTTAAATAGACCGAGAATATCTTTCAAATACCAATAAAAAGAGATGGCTACAAAAAAAAACATTTTCACATATGAGCTATTTCTATCAGCTTATAGCAAGCTCATCGGCATGACGCCCGAACTTTGTCACGAGTGAGATTCTCTCTCAGCAGCTGGAAGGTTAACTGTCTTGACATAATATCAGGTAGCGCACAACGCCTCAGTGGTGCGTTTCATTACTTCAAGTAGTTTATATTGATTTGTATTAGAGACACCGGCATCTCGGCGTCAGCCAGCACTTTGTATTTTGAGCTTAAGCTCCTTCAAGAAAGCGGCGGCACACTTCCTTTCCCGTTCATTCCTCAATGCATCAGTCCTTCCTGTTCTCGTCCTCGTTCCGCTGCGCATTCGCCCCACGGACCATTTGAAGCATCCGCTTGGTCAGTTGTACAGTCAACATCCGATTTTTCGGACTCCCTAGGGGCCACGAAAACGTCCGAAAAACCTGACAGTCCGAAAACAATGAATGTATGTCTTTTATTGCTGTTAAGGACTCAAATTGCCACAGGCACGTCCGAAAAACCTCTGAAGCTCTGCCACTACACTTATTAGGCATATCGATGCTCGTACTGTAACAGGAGACGGCGGGTGAACGCGTGTATATTTAAGGAATACATACTGGTTCCTATGACAATTGCCCCTTCCCGCACTTGCTAAGCTTCACCGCAATACATTGCGTACTGAGGCGAAGCTGACTTTTGGAACCAGTCATTAAGCAACGCGCCGTGCTTACCGAGCCTCGAAGCCAATCGCGAGGATTACAAATGCAGAGTGGGTGCCATTGCTGACAGCGGCGCATTCTTTCAATGAAAAACACGGCACCGAACGGCAAGAAGCTTAAGCAGCTAGGCCTAGCATTGCCGCAGCGGTGGCTACGGCTGCCAGCGGATCTGCGTGCGAGAGCGCCATTTCGAGGCCGCGAGGTAATCAAAATAACGGCCGTCGTAGCTTTGATTAATGCCGTTTCAGACCTGCGGTCATGACAAGTCCGGAAACTCGGATGGAAAAGAGTTCTTGCGTCCGAAATTTCAAACGTTCTTATATATTGACTCTATGGGGCACGCGGTGGTGCCGCGAAGCCCTCCGAATTATCGGGCCTGTCCCAAAAATTCGGCGTCCGGAAAATAGGTCGTTGACTGTACACTGGCAACTCCTCCAGCTAACGACACGGTGTCAAATACGATTGGCTACGACTCATGTCTGTTACTCGAGCCAGCATTAGCACGACTTTCGTTCCCTTTCAATAAAATTACAGCTAATTTTTCTTGATACAAACACAAATTTCCTGAGTTTTCCCTGAGCGTTTCCAGACTATTCGACATCCCTGACAATTCCCGGTTTTCCCTGTTGGTAGATACCGTGTAATAGCTCTGGCGCGAAGCTACGGACAAACAAGAGAGCTGCACCCCAACGATAGTAATGAAAACGTTGGCATCGTGTTGCCTTCGTTGTTTCTTCGTCCCGGTCGGTTTATTGTCTAAGGTGCTGAACACACTGTTCTATGCCGGAACGTATTTGGGTCTTTGCCACAGCAGTCACTACTCCCCCCCCCCCCTAGTCCCACATTCGGAGGTAGTACGGGAAAAACGAGCCAGTAGGTGTGCGTCTGTCACTTGCCACGGCGCCTTTCGCATTTGACTGCAGACGAAATGACCTCACTTGCACGGGGTGGTGACGCCAGCCGCAACAGCGTGTGGAGCACGTGCGGGCAAGTGTACGGTCAGCTTGCGCTGGACTCCGGGCTCCCCGGCTCAGAAGCGCTCGTGGAGGGAGGAGGCGCGCGCCGCCTGCTCTGGGCTGTCGCGCTCCTGACGCTGGTGTACTACAGCACCACCGAGACGGCCGCCATCCTGCGCGAGTACTTCACGTACAGCGTGGCCGTCGCCTTCGAGTACAACACCAACGAGTCCTTCGAGATACCCGACGTCACCGTGTGCAACGTCAACCCGCTGCGAAGGTCCAAGCTGTGCGCCCTCGATGCCTCGGAGCGAGGGATGAACTCGGAGCTGGAGGAGCGTCTCTGCGGCAAAACACAGGGCTTTCACGAAGTACGCATGAGAAACCAAACTAATTGGTTGATTGACTGTTTGGACGCTCGCTTGCTCGATCGGTCGGTTGGTTGGTCGGTCGGTCGGTTGCGCGACATCACATTGAGCCAACCAACTAACCAACTAAAACCAATATTTTCAATGTAGCAACATCAGAAGACCACTAGAGGGTAGCGATGGGGCACTAGTTTGTATTTAACGTGGAAGTCACGCATACAGTCAAATTTTGCTTCTAAATGCCAGATATCTCGAATTGCTTTTCCTTAACACATCTTGATCAAGTCTGATGCATTGAAAATCTCGAGGAGGCAACGAAGTGAGCTCAACGTATCACCCGAACTAAGTTCTGGGAGGAATATAGGCACGTGTCACCATATATATATGTATATATATATATATATATATGCTCGGTTTCAGCTCTGCTGGGGCACCCTATTGACCTGCTAAGCAGGTTTGTTGCGAGAAGACGCGCTGAACGGTCTCGCTGTCTACGATAAGTGCGTAAGCAGGCAACAATAACTTTTATTTTCTCGCTCTTAAACACAACGCAATTCGCGTAAATGTTTTAACTTTAGGTGCTTTCGATTTGACGAAATAACTAACGGCTCCCGTCGGCTTCGTTAAATCGAGTTTTCACTGCATGTCGCTTCGGGAGAGGTAAGTTACCGAACGATAGCATGATGCCACGAACCTGAAGTAAGTCACGGGGCAGCGTGTTGTTGCAAATGGAACCTCGAATCACTAAGGGCATCGCTGGTTCAACTATCGATAGCTTGACCGCGTCGAACAGCGGAGAAGGCACAGGCAGAGATGAAGCGGCGTAACAAACAACAAGGTGTTTAATTACACTGCTGTACGTAATGAGCCGCCAGCTCGACAAGCTGCTCGTAACGAAGAGCGAAGGCTCCAGCCTCCTAGCGAGGGGCCCGAAAAAAGAAATACTTTTGTGGAAGGGAATAGACTGTCAGTGCTTGGTAGACTTTGTTAGGCGCGTCGCCCCTATAGCGCCGTCAACGTGAGCCCAAGAGATGGTGAGATGGTGTTGCACGGGGGGCACAAACGGAGACGATGCGAGCGGCCACGCTGTTTCACCTTTTACGTTGGCTGGGCTTCTCGGCGTCTTTGATGGCCTAAATGTCATCGTTATCCAAGCGACAGCTTGAACAAATGGGCGCCGTTTTCGGCCGGGCGGCACGAACGTGCATCGCAAAGGCGAACCGTAACAATGTTTCTTTCGTCTCTGTGCAGGCCAATGCAGAGGACCTGAGGCTGCAGCAATACATATCGGACTGGATTGCGGAGCGCAAGGCGACAAAGCGCGAGTGGCTAAGGACCCTCGGTCACCAGTTTGGCGACATGTTCATGGATTGCACCTACCACGAGCAGGACTGCAGAGACGAGACGTGAGCCTATACCATGGAGAGACTGGCTTTCTATTCCACAATACTGCAATAGCATGCATTGCGCATCGTCAATAACTTTATGGGGAGGACGAGAAAGGAACACTTTATTGATGAGGGAAAAAAATGGCGGAAGGGAGCGGTGCAGCGTGGGTCCCTATTCCAAGCCCTCGACCCGCCCAATTTGATACAGGATGCCCTTCTGGGCCTCGAGCTTTAGGTTTGCGTCTGTTGCGAATTTATTTATTTATTTATTTATTTATTTATTTATTTATTTATTTATTTATTTATTTATTTATTTATTTATTTATTTATTTATTTATTTATTTATTTATCATACCATCAGGGCCTTTAAATATGTTACAGTGGGAGGTGGGTTCAGAGCAGATCATAGATATTACAAAAAAGAACATACAAAATAAGGGCTGCCAGTTGACATACATAATAACTTGATTGAAACGCCATGGGTAGAAGAAGAAAAAGAAGTACTAGTAAAATATGAAATATACAAATGCATGAAACCGCATTCAAGTAAATAATAATGGCTAAGGCATCACAAAAGGAATAATTATCACTGTTGGAAACAATGTTTGCGGGAAGGTGGTCCCATTCTGGTGACGTCCGAGGTATGACTGGCTGGTAAAGTGTATTTTGATGGGAGATGGGACATGATCATTATAAGGGTGAGCATATAAGGGTTCATCATGCGGTGTCGCATGATGAAAAAGTATACGAAATAATGCTAAAACGAGTCACTTTACGTCGAGTAGCAAGGAATGGAAGAGAAAGCGTGACAGCTTCATAGCTGTTACGCTGGCAGTTCTGTCATAATTTGGGAGATATAAACCAGCAGAGTTATGACGCAGCATGCTCCAATTTCGGGCATACTAATGTTTTATAAAGCAACACCTTTAAAGAGTACGGAGCATTAAAAAGTTCCGCCTTATGTGACCAAGAGCGCGCTTAGCATTACTCGCTGTATTATTAGTGTGGGTCGCCCAGGTAACGCTGATTGTGATATGGATTCCCAAGTACGTGTACGAGTTAACCTGTTTGAAGGGAACGTTGTTTAGATAGTACACGTTGGCGATGCTAGGTGTCCTAGATACGCATATAACTTTACATTTTGTTAATGTTTAATTCCATTAGCCATAGGCTGCACCAGTTAGATATTATACCAAGGCCAAGTTGAAGACAGCTAGTGCAAAAGTGGCTACTAATTTATCTAGGGATAGCACATTCATCGGTAGATAGATGAATGTTGACACAAGATACTTGTGAGAGAAGGTCGCTGATATGCATTAAGAACTGGACTTTCATGATGGTTCCCTTCATAAACATATGCCGTGAAGTCAGTTGGCAAATAGTAAGCTAAGGAATGCAATTAGTCCAATTAGTAAATAGGTTGCCTCTTTTTCTTTGCATATGATGTGCGCCCGGACAGATAATTCACCCATGACATAATTCGAGTAACTTTTGCAGGCTCTATTTTCCGTGTGTGTTAAGAAATCGAAAGAACACACATTGTATATCTTGCGCGCACCTGGACTTAAATCGAGGCGTGTGGTCTCTGATGCTTGGGTTTCGCAGGCTCTTCCGCAACATCAGCAACGTCTGGTACGGCAACTGCTTCTGCTTCCGTTGTGGCCACGCTGAGCGGTTACAGTACAACGCCCTGTCGTCACCTTATGACGGTACTGAAACGGGTTCTTCGAGAGAGAGCCGGCAGTTGCCCAGTGCCACTGTTTCGCACTTACTCCAGGCGCGACATCTGTTTTGGCGTGCAAATGGCGCCTAGGCTGCGGTTACACTTCTTGCAAGTTTAGACAAAATTAAATTGTACGGAAATTTTTTTTAACTTTTAGTTCCGATTGTTGGCTAAAGGTAATCGTATCAAAGAGATAACAAGGTACCACGTAAATTCAGGTTTGTCCGGTATACTACCCTGCTGCGTACGGATCAGTTTTACTGTGAAGAGGAGCTGGGAATCCTCCAGCGCACGAGGTGCACTATAACACCGCTTGGGATATACTAAACTACGGCGGCTGACAAAACGAGAATGCCTCTTGGGATATCATAAACTGCGGGGGCTGACAAAGCCCACTTTAATTATGTTGGCGGCAGTAAACCACGAATTTTATGCCATTAATAAAAAGATAAATAGAAACAGATGAATCGTTCAGCCACTGCCCCCCTGAAAAACAACCTCATTCCATAATCAGGTTAAGCCGACCATGCGAAGCGATAACGTCATTGTGTACATCCGAGGCAAGCTTTATCTGTATAGTCGCACTTTCTTTTGTAATCGAGCCCACATTTTCGATCGAACACGTGCATACACACTGACCATTCACAAAGAGAGCATTGTGCCAGTACTTAATGGTTTACCAGCCCGATGAACTTCCGAGAACAAAAAAAAGAAACTTCCTAAACGACTAAGCAGGTAAGGAACATGAGAATGGAAGCACATTTCTGTGAACAAACGGATGCAACTAATATTCTATTTTATTCTATAGAAATGACGTTGGCCAAGTCATGTAGTGTCAAGCAAGTCTATGGGACGCTAAAGATTGCGAGGGCTGGCAAACTACGTTGTAGATGTGTTGCTGGCAATAAAGAAACGAATTCCCTCACTAATTGTCACTAATAAGAATGAAAAGAAATCGCTGATAAGCGCTAATTTCATTACACGCGCAGAATTCTATGCCAAGAGAAGGGAAATGCTGTTCAGCGTGGCAGGTGATTAAGTAGTTGAATAATATTGAGGCATTTGCACGTATAGGAGGGAGAGAGGGAGTGATAGTTCAATCGGGACGTTACTCTATCGAAGCGCCTGAATGAAGTCTGTCAACGCAAGACAGGGGAACTGTAGATCGCTGGGAGAAAAATCCGTCCTGCCGTTGACTTGACCCGGCAAAGTATCTCTCCGGATAGATAATAATTATGCTTTCGCTCCTTATTCCTTCACAGTTTGCGCCTTTAAACATTTTCTTTCTTCTTAACAACAATTGGCGATTGCAGCAAACTTAATTCGGAGGTGCTTGCAATTGCTGATCTTGTCTATTCTTGTGAAACAAGATTGCAAGTGTAGTTTGAGGTTTTTTACGGTAAATATACGTCTTATAATAATTGTTTAACAAGCTGTTTGTTCTTACGAATAACTACTCATGCGCAAGTCATGATTTTCTTATGCGATTATATTTCCCGCCCTCTAACAGTCCGGGAAGTGTGCACAGTATAAACAAATCAATATAAAAATTGTTATACATAGGCTTAACTAGAGGTATAGAGCAAAAGGACATGCAGGACGACTGAGTAGACGAAAACACAGCTTCATGCCACGTACGTTTTGTAAGCGACCTCTCCCTTTCGCTCATTGTGATAGGTTTATGCGCACGCGCTTGGAAAGACTCAATGGTCCCGAATTTATTTAAGTATACATGTTTATGATTATTTGGGGGCTTAACAACGTGACGATGAATTCTTGGCTTCTGACACGTCTGCAGATTCTTCTATTATTTTTTTCCGAGGGTGCCTCCAACCGCTTGTTTTGATATACGAAGAGCCTGTTAACGAATTCATTAGGTTTTTAGATCTCGCACTTCAATTCTCAAACGGTCATCTGTGTTGGCGCTACGATTGCCAAGAAAAGAAGTCCAGCCTACCATTCGCATCAGCCCATTCTAAACTAGTTAAGTGAGGCATAATTAACCTTTGTTTTAATAACACTGTCGTTAAATACTGTCAGTATATTGTGCACAGAAATTTCGAAAGCCACGTTTCGCGCCTTAGCGCAACTGGTTACCCCTTGCAGTTGCTGACGGCTGCGGCTAAGAGCATGCTAAGAAAACGGGACAATGTTTGTCCAGATTTCGCTGCCCAACCGTGTAGAGGCAAAAAAAGTGGGTGTCTCGTCGTATTTGCACCAGGCCAGCCGTAATCCGGAGAAAACTGCGAACTGAGCTGGCGTTGGCTCGTTTCCTCCGGCCCTCTGAAACTTACTGGTTCGTGCGCGAAAGTAAACAATACTGCCCGCACAGAAGCGCCATGGCTGCAATAAAGAAAAAAAAATCACCACGAACAGCTTGTGCCATGCATGGAAGGATCGATTTAACGTATTCCTTTTTCATGCGGGAAAGAGTATATTGGACCGATGGGCAGATGTCTCGGTGATCGCTTGCGGGAACATTCTAACAATGTTAGCAAACTGACAACGACTGGCCATTTAGCCGCACACTGCGTGGGCTCATTTGTTAGTGCGAAAGTGATATCCAGAAACACGGATCAAGTGACTAGGGAGATTGTCGAGGCGTTCGAAGTGAATAGAAGCAATAATTCTGTATGCTGCCCATCAATTTCACTGCCGAAAAAAGAAATCTAATTCCTATCGCGGTAGCGGCCTGTGATGGATCATGATGCCGAAAAAAGTTATCCATGTTGCGACCGTGGTTTTTGGTAACCTCGTTTTCTTCCTGTTGCACGATGGTATATATATGTAGTGACCATGTGCAAATTAGCGCGCTGTCTTCGTCTCCTCTGTTCTCCTGCGAGCCCCTTTGGCGCTCTACCTCAAGACATGCAGTACTAATCAGCTCACCAGTCTGTTCTTTTAAACGTAGGTGCGCGGTGATATAGTTTTAACGTCGCCCTTTGGAATCATTCACCTAGGAGGAGGAAGGCTGTCCCGAAGTGAATTGACCAGACCGTGAGCACGCTGCCAACATATGTACAGCAAATGGCTTGGCAGTCCACTTTGCACACGGACTAGCCCAGTCTCAAACCTTGTTGTCCTTTATGTAATCGTTTTCCTCACTACAGTTCCATGTGCCTTTTTTTTATCGTGCCTCTTTCCGGTGTCACGCAGGGTTAGTGCTCACGCTTAATCCGGAACTGGATGAGTACCTGCCAACTTCCTACCAGGCGGGCTACATCGTTATGGTCCACGCACACGGCACCAGGTGAGCGTGATGGGGCGACATCGAATGCGTCAGTGTGGGAGCACGGATTACGCATAGTTTAAATGGGAACTATTTGTAAATTACGCCTGCGTAAGAGGTAGCGAGATAAAATTTGTTAAGCAAAAAAAAAAGAACACTATTACCTCAACGAGGAGGTCCACCACGTAGCGCGAGGTCTCACATTCCGCGCTCGCGTGAAAGGATCCTCTCTGGCGGTTGGAAATCCAACGGAGGCATGGACAGAGAGGGACAGAATGACCAGGTACTGTGACATTACAAGTTTTTGTCACAACTCCAGCCGTGTTTATCCACCCCCTAACCCCAAACTTGGCAGGGCCCAAGCGGTAGACTGGAGGCAGTTACAAACCAAGACCTTCCACAACCCATTCCATGTCATCCAGACATCGATTCAGACGGTAACTGCAAACTACGCGGCAGGGCTCACGCATCTCTTCGGCACATTCTCTGGGAATGTGAGGTTATATGCAGAGAAAATGCAGTTTCCCCAGATGAAGCTACAGCCTGGTGGACGGCCGCGCTGCGCAGCTTAAGCCTCCAAGATCAACTACGGGCCATCCAGCAAGCCCGTGAGGCGGCGAGGAGCCAGGATCTCCGGACCTCCTCGGCAATGGCCTTGGCCCAGGCCACGAATTAGCTGGATCTTCAATAAAGTTGTTACCACCATCATTACCAAAAGGGGATGGCGTCAGCAGCTTGGACCCTTCGTACCAGCTCTTTTGGTTTTGGTTGCGCTCCCTCGGGCCTAGCTAATCGTTTATCGGTACAGAACGGCAAGCTTTGCATTCTAAGATTAACCGAATACTCAACCTTGTAAATTTCGAGAGCTTTTTTGGTGCCAAAACGGCGTGAATACGAGAAAGCACTGATGTAAATAATCGTAATAATAAAAAATAAACACGGTATTTGTCGGCTAACCAATAGAAGAGCTACAACGTTCAGGAACTGGAAACAGACCGCGTACTTTAACATGAAGTGTTGGTATAACGGTATGTCATGGTTGTCTTTCTATACTTTTGTTATTAATTTGTCCACGTCGCCTACTACATTCCTAAACACCGATTATTATCAGCGGTACGTGCGTTTTTATTTCTCTTTTTTTAGATTTCTCCTCTATTCCACACAAGTAACACGCGCTCTGAGGTGAAGTGACGCAAAGCATATGCAACGTCAGGCCTAATGCTTTCGGCTCTGTGGTAATAGGCACTAAACTTATTCTATTCTTGTTATAAAACACAGTATCGTAACATACTTTGTTTGCCAAAACAACATATATTATTTTTGCGCAGTAAATTAAACTGAGAGATGTTGCATTTCTGTCTAAAAAAAATGTGGCGACGGCACGAAGGTAATATAGTACAGAACAATATACTGAAGGCGACAATTTAGACCACGGGAAAAGCGCAGAACAATAAATATTTTCGGATAAATTTTTCACTTCTTGCATGCTGCCTATTGTGTGCAAATTTTAAAGATATAAGCTTAGTTTACTTGAAGGCCAGTGAGCATCGACACTGATGCATGCACTGCACTTAACACTCTTGGTGCAGGTTCTCAGTGTGCAGCGATGGCGTCTACCTCTCTCCGGGCTACACTACGTACGTCGGCCTCAATTTGGTAACGTCGCCTCCGCAACTCGCATTTGTTTCCTTTTACGCTTAGCTTGTAAGTCGCGGAAAACATTCTTACTTGGTTCCACAAGCACGAAGCACCCACCACGGGCACTAAGAGCAGAAAAAGCTTGACATCTCGCGCGTACCACGTAAGTTACTGCACACAAAATTACAACCCGGAGCTTGGAGCTCCGTCAAATCTATATGTATCTGAAAGCAACGCTTAATTCATGAGTGGAACGCGGAGCGAAGCCGTAGATCGATGTCATGTGTTCTGTCGCCTTCTTATTACGACGCCTCAATTCCGACGGCCACAGCACAAGACGGGTGAAAAAACGCACAGCCGACACGTTATACGGCAGAAGCGCCCCTACAGTGTTAACGCACAATGCTGAAGCTAGATGCTACTAGAGAAGTAATGTTCTTACCCCTTTGCAAATGGCATACAGTACTTCTCTCGGTGTAACATGAAGGGTATTTTTCTGATACCTTAGATATTGCGCCTGTGAACGCTAAGGAGAAATAATCGACGTTGCAGTGGATACGTACGGGCACGCTTATTCAATGCCTTCCACTTTAGGAACCAGCAGAGTTATGACATTATTGAAAGGTACTCTCGCGAAAGCGTGTTTGGCGGTCTGGCAGTCTTAGCGCCGTGAGAAAGGCGCCACATGGGCAGCAACCGTTACTATACATCCATCCTGGTTGTTATGCTGCCAGCAAATTAAAGACACGTCTGAAGGGGAGGAGATCCAAAGCCCCATCATTTATTTAGAAGGCCCGGAGAACATCTTCCTTTCAACAGCGCCGTAAGTAATATTTTTTGCTAATATTTTTGCGCCAATTTCTTTTCCGTAGGATTTGTTTTTTTCTGTGGAAGTGTTTTGCGCTAGCGGAGTCGGCAGCAGATTAAACGCCATCTTCACTGCCTCCGAGATCCATTTGCCCGTTTAACTACAGCGTGCCTTGCACGCGTATGCATGTTGCAGTGCGTAGCAGTAAATGCGCGCCTCGTGGAGAGTTGTAAGCACACATACAAGAGTGATCGTATGCTGGTGGGTGTC
This sequence comes from Dermacentor albipictus, assembly GCF_038994185.2. NCBI lineage: Eukaryota > Metazoa > Arthropoda > Arachnida > Ixodida > Ixodidae > Dermacentor > Dermacentor albipictus. Next base: position 100,316,557 of record NC_091823.1, read on the forward strand.
GGGCACCATGGCCGTCAAATCTTTTTTTTAATATTTTTTAATCACCATATCCAAATTTTCAGTTTTGCACGTTACTCCGACCCAAATTAAAGCAGTAAGTTAGCGGAGGTGAATTTGGTGACAAAAATATCTGAACGAAATAAAAGAGCGATGTCTGAGGGGCGTCTTCAGACATCGTTCAGACATCGTCCTCAGACATCGGAGGGACGTCCAATAACCGCTTGTTTTCCACTGCCTTATTGGTCAGCACCTGGCTAGGGAAAGATCAAATGCAGAAACTGCATAAAGAACTCTTTCTCAAATGAGGCCTGCGCGGTCGCAGCTGGCGCAAACGGGGCTACCGGAACCGTACGCCAACCCCTGTCGCTCTTCTTGGCCTCACCCCCTGTTGGTCCACATGGACAGCATGTACGGCGCCTACACCCGAGAGGTAAGCACGTGGACGTAGTAATCCCGCACCTCCATACTGAAATTACGTCCTTTTCGAACTTATGGCTTCATTAACTCTATCGTCGGCTTCGTGTTTAGCGATGATCGGTCATCTCAACTCCCTTATGCTTGACATCGCACGTCTCTGACTGACTGATTGACTGCAGGGCATAATTAGCTCACATTCGTGTAGTTCACTCAACTAGAGCAAGCGATAAGGTCAGCAGATTTTACAAGCGTGGGCTCCCGAGGTATTATATTTCCTTTACTTCTCACTAGAAAATCGTGGTGCGAAAAGATATCGATGGCCGATAGTACATTCCTACAGGCTGTTTTCGTTTCGGTGAGCGAGGCAAACTAACGCAGACTGTAATTATCCCGGTACGCTTGTTTTAGGCTTGAGAACTTAAATCCTCGACGTTTCATTTTGTTTTATCGAGACGTTTACATTATTACCACCATTACCACCAAAGAGAACAAAATTAAATAGGGCCAAACGCAGGGAGGCAGAGAGGTGGCTACGCGACGAGGTTTACGTGTCAAAGGCGCAAAGTAATGTTCTTTTTAGTTCTAAAGTTGGGCCTGCGGCGTATAACGTGTGACGCAGGCAAATCATGGGCGCTATAACGTAAAACTATTACAAACTTTTCTATTCCAATTCTGCAATCAGCCCACGGCGATTGGTCAAAAACTTTTTTGGACGACTCCCCCTTCACCTGTATGTCACACGACGTCACGAAAACCGCGATAACTCCCCATCTGATATGACGTGCACACACTGATTATGCATAATTTGACCGAACAAAAACAAAAATAGTTATTTCTAATTCGACGCCTTTTTGCCATTAGCCCCCGGCTATTGGTCAGACGTTTTCGGGCTGCACTCAGTTCACCTGCCTCTCACGCGACGTCACAAAACCGCAAAAACTTACCGCGCCAAAGTGACGCGTACGCGTTAAATATGCATTAATATGCCGAACAAAACTGAATTTTCTTGTGAATAGCCGCAGGCTGCCCCGTTCCGAAAGGAATAAAATATGGCTGCCGCGGATCGCTCCGGCACTGTCTACTCGCCCCTGCCGGAGAGCATGGGTTTATTTGCGTGTAATAAAGCTTTTTGCGTGGCCGAGTAACGTTTTCGAGCACTTTCGGCACGTTTACGACCTCGTTCTGCCAACTTTTCTTTGCTGAGGATCCGTTTTAGCGTCACTCTTAAGCTTCCGTTGCATGCCGCCGCGATTGTCGATGATCCACCGCAATCTAAGTAAGAGAAAGCGGACTAATCGCAGACACCAGCACCACCCTCTTCATCCGGTTATCGATATTCAATGCTGTGGCTCGGCCCCATCGAATTCCGAGCATGCTCCTCGCCTCTTGTGAGCCAATTAGATAAGAGAAGCCGCTCAGCGCAGCCAATGTTGTTGGTTTTTCAAGCGAACAAAAGTGACCTTTTATGAAGAAGGGGAGCATTTGATTGGTAACCCTGCGGGTGACCGCCCGATGCTAGCGTCGGCGGTCGCGCAAATTTAACGTCAGGAGATTCGAATGAAAACGTATTGGAATAGATTTACGTTATACGGCCCCATGTGTGTCACACGTTCAACCGCTAAGGTGGAGACAGTGGCGGAAAGCGTGTGCAGTGTCCACCACAGCACTCGCATGCATAGCTACCCGCGTCTGGACGCGTGATCCTTCTCTCACATCCATCTCCCTGCATTCCCGTTTTTGAACCTGTCAAATTACAGAACTTTGTTCTTCCAGGTGGGTTGTAAACGTCGGCCTCTCCTTTACACGTATGGTTGAGACGTGTGCTGTGCAGAGTAGTGCGTCTTCTTTTACATACAATCTGCCTCTCTCTCTCTCTCTCTCTCTCTCTCTCTCTCTCTCTCTCTCTCTCATCTTTCTGTTTGGCACGCTTACCTCCCGCCAAACGCCGGGGACAGTGTCGCAACAAGCAGCGGAGGAGCCGACCGGAGCCTCCTTGTCGAAACGTTGGCTCCTGCAGCGACGTTATACAGGCTAGAACTAGCCTCTATTGAAGAGACGTTCCTCGTTCGACCACTCTCATTCGCTCAAAATCTCTCAGTCCGCGAACTTCTGTTTTGTCCGCTTTACGACAGAACGCGTGGTCGCGGATATTCGTCGTGATAGAGCGCGAGGAGTTCGGCGGACCCAGTTTGGCAGCACGGGCAGAGAAAACGTTCAAGCGCAGGGCATTCAAAGTGGGCTAGGAAACCTGCAACCGCGCTTCACTATTGCGCATTGCCAAGAAGCGAGTAAAATTTGCCCCTCGCGTGGTACTTGCGCCGCTCTTGATTATTGCCATCATTGCTCCCGCAGCGCTTTCTGACCTCAGCTACCGCGGTCACCTAGTTTGGTTCAAAACACAAATAGGCCTTTCTTTTGTATTTCTTTTTTGTTTTTGTTTCTTTCGCCTTGTTAGTAAGAAAACTTAGAAAGCATTGGTGAATACAGAGTTCAGTCGGCATCTATGCTTGTGATCATGAGAAACGAATGGCGGCCACCTTGTTTTTTCTTTATTTTTTCCCTCATCCGTCTTCCTTACGACGTTTGTGCGCAGGACTGCCTGAACATGTGCCTACAGGTGAAAATTGTGGAGAACTGCGGTTGCTTGTCTGCGAATCTGCCACAGATCATCACGCTGGCAAAACGGCATGGAACCTGCGTAGACAAGAGTGAGTAACAGTGCAATGTGTCTTTGGGTCCAAAGGCTTCACTGATATCTACTTTGCGCTTGCGCAAGAGTAAGCGAAGATTAGTGACTTAAGTGAGCTAAATATAGCACCGAAGACACGAATAGTCACTCAAGTCAGCGAAGGCGACGTTGTGTGCATGTTTGAGGAGACCATGAGCTAACACACTTGTATATCAGAATTAAGTGACCTTTCGATCATTATCTTATCGCTATGCCGTTCCGCACAGCCAGCCCATCTAATTGATATTGAGGGTGCCTCGATCAACCCCAACGAGGAGGCGCACTCGGCTGCACGAGGTTTGACTGACCGTGCGCTGGGCAACGCGTCCTCTCCTGGGCGACCCGAGCCTCTCTGCTCGTACAACGAAATCTGCAAATACAATTATCTGTCAAGAAGAGTCCTACCTTCGCCGCACTCCTCGTTGTGCAGGGCCCAGGCAGTCACTCTCAGACTACTGCAAACAAGCACTTACCCGAGCCCCACGGCGCTGTACACAATGGTTTCCAAGCCCGGACTGCCCTTTGTGTGGTGATTATGCGGGCTTCGAACATGTCCTGTGGGGCTGCGCCCCTGCCGGTCCCCCTTTCACCCAAGAGGAAATGATGAAGCTAATTAGGGCCCAGCATCAGACCTCTCAAATCCTGGCACTCCATAGGGCTCGCGAGAGGGCCGTCAGGTTTCACCTGATGGTCCCCGAGTGGACCTAGCCAGGTGACGTTGAGTTTGCTTACGTCTATAGTGGACCAAATAAAGTTGTTTCACTCACTCACTCACTCACTCACTCACTCACTCACTCACTCACTCACTCACTCACTCACTCACTCACTCACTCACTCACTCACTCACTCACTCACTCACTCACTCACTCACTCACTCACACACTCACTCACTCACTCACTACAGTAAGGCCGAGTTTTACGAAACTGACTCTGAACTAGCATTTTTTGCCGTGACCCACCTGCCTCCTTGTGAGAAAATCTTGTAAGAAAATTGATCACTTTTCCGCAGAAAAGTCGCCTCGCTCGTAGACAGGTCTATTTCGATTCGCCGCGTATTCTGCTCACGCCGCGATTCTTGGTTAATGCAACTGTAAAACGCGTGCTTAACAAAAAGAAGCGTATACTATTTCGCCGTGCCCCAGGCATTCTAACAATATTAACAGGTGGCTGAATTATATTTCTGCTGCGCCGCGGTACACGCGCGCACTTCGCGCTAACAAGCGATAGGGAGTTATAGATTATATACTAGCTATAGTTATGGAAGACGCAAGCCGCTTGCGTCTTTATCGTTTTTCTTTATCATGTCTATCGGTTTTCCAGAAGCTTTTGATACTGTCTCGCAAGCACTTTTACTTTTGAAAGTCGGTAATCTTAACAACGACAATAATGTGTTAAATTGTATAGAGTAGTTCTAGAGTAACCGCTCCCGGTACGTAACTCGTAAGTACTAAAGACCCCGACTCACATCCCTGCCCAGTAACGTCTGGTGTACGGCAAGGATCTGAACTGGTACATCTTCTTTTTCGTCTATATATATTAACAAACTTCGTACCACAGTAACCTCTCAAATGAAATCACACCTCTTGCGTTTGAGACGCTAACAGCGAGTCTCTTGCACTAACACTCGAATCGGTTCGGAACCGCTTCGCGCGCTTCATACTTTTTTACCTACTCCCACCTAGACAATGTTTCCCTCATAAAAAAAAGAAGCTGAAAGTTCCAGATCTTTCCACTCGACGCCACATCGTCCTCTTGTGCCCCTTTCATTGCACATTTTACACCAACGACAGTTTAAAACATGCCCTGTGTGCAGCCCCGGCTCATGTGTCCTCACATACGGATCATCATTTAAAAGTTGAAGTACCCCACTTCAATACCCCTCAGTGCTACGCGTCCTTTGTGCCTAGAACAAGCCATGACTGGAACCACCTGCTTGTTCTCATCATCTGCAACACCGATCTTCCAACCTTAAAGTCTGCTTTAAGTGGTTATATTTTGTAACAACTGCTTTTCTAAACTACCACTTTTATGTTAACCCAGTCGGCTCTGTAATACCTTAGTGGCCCTAAGAGTAGTGTTGATCCATTCCTCTCTGTAACACCATAGTGGCCCTTAATGTAACGAAATGAAATGAAATGTAATGAAACAGTCACTCAAGACACTACGTTGTGTGCATGTGTTTGTGCATTTGAAGAAGGAATGCACGAGTGCAGTGTTTTTGTTTTTTGTATATATTGTCTTAATTCAGCAAAAGCAGAAGTCCGCGACACGAATCTAAGTATTGTTAAGCAGCGTTAAAGTAACGAACCACACAAAGCAGTCTCTCGCAAATATACGACTCCATGCGCGTTGCATGCACAACTTCAGGAAGCTGGTGGCCGCCCTTCGGGCAAGAAAAAACGACCATCAGGAATGACCTCGTAGCGGGTGTCACTATAAGAAGCTATAGGCTTCTTCAGTTACATTTACATGGATTGCATAGCTGTAGCAGAAGGATTACGACACAGCGTGCTATGCAGTGTGCTATGCAGTGTGCAGCGTGCTATGCAGCCACGGGCTATAGTCACCTAAGAGAGTGTGAGCTTGAACGCTATTCGCAGTCAGAGGCTGTCCGAGAAACTGGCTGAGCGATGCCGTCAAACCTCGGGATACTTAGGATGCTTAAGGGGCTTCGGATTTAAGCTCAAACTCTCTTAGGTGACTAGCCTGTGGAAAACGTAACACTGCATAGCTGATTGCGTCGTAATCTCTCTGCTACAGCTACGCCGTCCATGTAAACGTAACTGAAGAAGCACACACCTTCTTCAGCGCTTTGCGTGACGAACTTGGCCATCCATTTTGGCATCCCATTCATGTGCCAGCAAGACATACAGCATTGCACGCCTGTAGACATTGATGAGCGACGCTACATATATATGGAAGTTTGTAGAAGTCTCATCTCATTGAAAACGGCTGTCATCTTAGCCACCAGCTAGACCAACTAGCCCAACAGACGGTCCTTCATCTTAACTACAAGTGTGCACGAGGCAGTTTCTCGTGCGCTCAATTAACGACACATAGGCGCACCCTCGACACTATACAAGCGCTTCCATCTTCGTTACTCATCGCTTCCGTGTAAAGTGCGGCAGCATTGTGCGTCTTCGAATGGTGTGCATTTCGTATAGTTGCTACAACCTCAACGGCGGTGTTGCGCCATCACGTATGTGTGTGTTCCCTTGCAGTGCAAAAATGTGCGAAACACGTCGCTAAAACCCATACCAGCATGATACTCGAGAAGAAGTGCAACTGCCTTCGTGCCTGCAAGTAAGTGCGTAGTCTTAATATGTTACAAGCTATGACAAGTTACGTCTTTATATGCAAACCGTTTCCAATTGGAGAAAGGAAACCGGGGCATCCCTATAAAAAACACTACCAAATAGTTCGATTGCGTTGAACGGTTGCACGTATACTTCGGGCGGAGTTTATTTGCCCGTGAAGATAACCGGCAGTGAAAGGATCAACAGTCATCCATAGCTAGAACGACAGTAAGGAGGAGGCTTTCACTGTAGGCGATCGCCTACGTTCTAGCGCTTTCTCTTTGTTTACCTTACTGAACACTTCCGCTTTCTCTTTCTTACTGTTTCCTTGAGCAAAACGAGAATAAGGTAAAAGCGGCAGCCAACGTATCGATAAGTGGACTTCTCTTTTTCAAAGCTTGTTTCCTTGGCATTTTCACTAAATTGTTCACTCCCCTCCTCCCCCCTTCGTTTACTTTCTTAATATGGCTTATTTCAATGCATTTGAAGCAAGTTTTGAAGAAATCGCTGTGTTTTTTTTTTTTTTGTTTGATTTTGTTTCGTTTTCGCCTCACTCATTTTCGATTTGTCGCCGCAGTCTGCATAAGGGCTCACCAGCAAACCTGTATAAGTGAAATGTTTTCACATAAAAAAAAATTAGTATCAGGGACGCTGTAATAGGCATTTGCGAAATAATTTTCACTACGTATTAGCCATGCGCCTAAATCTTATTACACTGCCGTTTTCGTTTTGGTCTGTCTTTTTTTTATAACCTTGCATGTACTCATCAAAATACGGCCATCGCGACCGGGAGTCGAACCAACGGCCTCGTTCTCAGTAGCGCGACGGTACAAATGCTTGCACACCGCGAAAGCCTTCCAAAACCCTTGATAAGCAGCAACAGAGCAAGCACAGCACCACAGCAACGCATCTAAACATCTAAAAGAAACAAAACGAGAGGGCGTAGGCACTCCAGAACGATGCAGAGGATGAACAGCGGCGCTAATAGAAGCCTGAAACGCAGTTCTTGACGATGCAAGCGACCTGGCAAGCATTAGAACACATGGCGGCTTGTTCGAGCAGGTGGCTCAATATTACGAACTATCTGGCGCGCCTTGCTATAGACTGAGATTCGGCTCCAGTGTGTGGCAAGTGGACTGCGTAGCGACCACGGTGTCAACGAGCCAAAATAAAGAACGTTTACAAGCGATTCTCTTGAAAACTCTGAAGACGGTCGTGACAACCTGTTAATGAATATGTTGATAACGTTGCTCGAAATTTATTGCCCATATTTTGCACCAGCCTTGTCCGTCTGTAAGTGCCTGTTTTTTGTCTCTAAGGGTGAGAAACAACCAATAAAAAGTTATCCTCGCGGCGCAAGCTGCAACTTCTAGACGACTGCCCAAGCGTTACTACAAATATAGCTTAACATATGTATAGCTTTTATGTTACTTACCCAGTAAACGTTATTTCTAGAAAGGGAAAGTTGGGTTTTGCTCACAAGCTTGCCTGTGGTAAAATTTATCTGCCAGAGCCTTGTTCAACTCGTGCCAATGGTCATCGGCTTAAAAAAGCTTTCGAGTGGCTCGTCGAGGACGTCTAAATAGAACTGCCAGTCTGCCGCTCTTAAGCAGCCTTTGTTTATCAAAAAACAAGTTCTCGTGGATTGAAAATTAATATGCCTCGTGGCAAAGTAATGACTCCAGACCACATCACTCCTCACGTGCTTGTGCCGGGACAGCATCTACAAGGGTACTCGCCGTGGTTGCTCAGTGGCTATGCTGTTGGGCTGCTGAGGACGAGGTTGCGGGATCGAATCCCGGCCATGGCGGCTGCATTTCGATGGGGGCGAAATGCGAAAACACCCGTCTACTTATATTTAAGTGCATGTTAAAGAAACCCAGGTAGTCGAAATTTCCGGAGCCCTCCACTACGGAGTTCCTCATAATCAGAACGTGGTTTTGGCATGTAAAACCCTATAATTTAATGGACAAGGGTCAAACAACCATGCTCGGTTACTGCTCCATCAAATGAAATAAATTGAACTTCTGCTTCGCAAGCAAAAATTGGCGGTGCATCTAT